>NC_072767.1:29041065-29206246 GCF_022539595.1 Amphiprion ocellaris | reverse complement strand
CATGTTGTAAAAACGTGCCATATGATGAAATAATGTAAAGGAGGGCGTGAAAAACACTCCAGAAAGGTTTTCTTTGAAAAAAAAAACATCATGAATTTTGGCGCAAAAAAAACGCCTTACTATACTATGTCGAAAAAAAATGCCATTTTTCAAACATGTTGTAAAAACGTGCCATATGATGAAATAATGTAAAGGAGGGCGTGAAAAACACTCCAGAAAGGTTTTCTTTGAAAAAAAAATCATCATGAATTTTGGCGCAAAAAAAACGCCTTACTATACTATGTCGAAAAAAAATGCATTTTTCAAACATGTTGTAAAAACGTGCCATATGATGAAATAATGTAAAGGAGGGCGTGAAAAACACTCCAGAAAGGTTTTCTTTGAAAAAAAAACATCATGAATTTTGGCGCAAAAAAAAACGCCTTACTATACTATGTCGAAAAAAATGCGATTTTTCAAACATGTTGTAAAAACGTGCCATATGATGAAATAATGTAAAGGAGGGCGTGAAAAACACTCCAGAAAGGTTTTCTTTGAAAAAAAAAACATCATGAATTTTGGCGCAAAAAAAAACGCCTTACTATACTATGTCGAAAAAAAATGCCATTTTTCAAACATGTTGTAAAAACGTGCCATATGATGAAATAATGTAAAGGAGGGCGTGAAAAACACTCCAGAAAGGTTTTCTTTGAAAAAAAAAACATCATGAATTTTGGCGCAAAAAAAAACGCCTTACTATACTATGTCGAAAAAAAATGCGATTTTTCAAACATGTTGTAAAAACGTGCCATATGATGAAATAATGTAAAGGAGGGCGTGAAAAACACTCCAGAAAGGTTTTCTTTGAAAAAAAAATCATCATGAATTTTGGCGCAAAAAAAAACGCCTTACTATACTATGTCGAAAAAAAATGCCATTTTTCAAACATGTTGTAAAAACGTGCCATATGATGAAATAATGTAAAGGAGGGCGTGAAAAACACTCCAGAAAGGTTTTCTTTGAAAAAAAAATCATCATGAATTTTGGCGCAAAAAAAACGCCTTACTATACTATGTCGAAAAAAAATGCATTTTTCAAACATGTTGTAAAAACGTGCCATATGATGAAATAATGTAAAGGAGGGCGTGAAAAACACTCCAGAAAGGTTTTCTTTGAAAAAAAAATCATCATGAATTTTGGCGCAAAAAAAACGCCTTACTATACTATGTCGAAAAAAAATGCGATTTTTCAAACATGTTGTAAAAACGTGCCATATGATGAAATAATGTAAAGGAGGGCGTGAAAAACACTCCAGAAAGGTTTTCTTTGAAAAAAAAAACATCATGAATTTTGGCGCAAAAAAAACGCCTTACTATACTATGTCGAAAAAAAATGCGATTTTTCAAACATGTTGTAAAAACGTGCCATATGATGAAATAATGTAAAGGAGGGCGTGAAAAACACTCCAGAAAGGTTTTCTTTGAAAAAAAAAACATCATGAATTTTGGCGCAAAAAAAACGCCTTACTATACTATGTCGAAAAAAAATGCGATTTTTCAAACATGTTGTAAAAACGTGCCATATGATGAAATAATGTAAAGGAGGGCGTGAAAAACACTCCAGAAAGGTTTTCTTTGAAAAAAAAACATCATGAATTTTGGCGCAAAAAAAACGCCTTACTATACTATGTCGAAAAAAAATGCGATTTTTCAAACATGTTGTAAAAACGTGCCATATGATGAAATAATGTAAAGGAGGGCGTGAAAAACACTCCAGAAAGGTTTTCTTTGAAAAAAAAATCATCATGAATTTTGGCGCAAAAAAAACGCCTTACTATACTATGTCGAAAAAAAATGCGATTTTTCAAACATGTTGTAAAAACGTGCCATATGATGAAATAATGTAAAGGAGGGAGTGAAAAACACTCCAGAAAGGTTTTCTTTGAAAAAAAAATCATCATGAATTTTGGCGCAAAAAAAACGCCTTACTATACTATGTCGAAAAAAAATGCGATTTTTCAAACATGTTGTAAAAACGTGCCATATGATGAAATAATGTAAAGGAGACCGTGAAAAATGTTTTTTGAGTGACATGCTATACTATGACATTTTTAGAGCGACATGCTATACTATGACCTTTTATGAGCAACATGCTATACTATGACGTTTTTTTGGACGAAAGGCTATATTATGACGTTTTTCGAGCGACATGCTATACTATGACGTTTTCCTGGACGACATGCTATACTATGATGTTTTTTTGGACGAGATGCTATAGTATGACGTATTTTTGGGCGAAATGCTATACTGCGATGTTTTTAGAGCGACATGCTATACTACGACGTTTTCAGAGCGACATGCTATACGATGACGGTTTTTGAGTGAAATGCTATACTATGATGTTTTTTGGACGACATGCTATGCTATGATGTTTTTTTGGGCGACATGCTATACTATGATGTTTTTAGAGTGACACGCTATACTATGACGTTTGTTGGGCCACACGCTGTACTATAGGCTTTTTTAATTCACATATTACTATGATTTTTAGTTGTTTTTTTGTTATTTTTAAGCAACATATTATCAGAATTTGAACAGCTTTAAATATTACTTTGCTTTTACTTGTGCAATGAAATATTATTCTATGGCATTTTTTAGACATGTTATACTTTGATGTTTTCTTGAATAACATGCTATTTTCACAATATATTGCACTATAACATTTTTTGAACCACATATTGTACTTGACAATTTTAGGCAACATCCTATCATTTTGCGTATTTTGAACCACATAATAATCTATGGGGTTTTTTTGCCAACATACTATGAACTACAGGCCATACTGTTATTCTTGAAAAGTATACTATACTTTGACATTTTCTGAACTACATCCTATACTATGGCATTCTACACAGAGTGCTTTGGTTACATGTTGATTTATAATCTAGAATTTTTTTCCGTTTTGTTTTTTGACGGGATTACCACAGACCTGACCGTGAACACCATTGACACCCACCCGAGGGAGACGCTGCCTAAGGTGGTCTTTCTGGTCCTGCTCCAGAACGCCTTCATCAACTACGTCTTCTTTTGAAGAGGCCCTCAGATGCTGCAATCTCTGACCTTAAGGAGGAACTGCTACTTTCACTCTGTAACGAGACGGCGGTTATTTTAAAGACCCTGCTCCCGGCGGCTTTGAGTGAAAGTTTAACATCCATCAAAACGGAACTACAGACAGTTAAATCTGAGCTGTCGGTAGGTATTTCAAACACCAAGTCCGACACAAAACCAAACAACAACAAACTCGAGTTAAATGTGAAGTTCTGCTCTGGATCTGTTCCACTGAACTCAGACTAACACACAGCAGTGGACGTGCTTCTATGTTGTGGGTTTTATTGGTGAGACAATAATTAGTTTTGTGTCTCGTTATCAACCAGGCAGCCTGTGTTAAGTTGTGATTATCCCCAGTTAACCTGGGCGTGTTTCCTGAACAATCACCAAGTGTTCATCACCTGGCAGAATGACAAAGATCTATGTGGATGAAGCGGGATGTTTATCAGACTGATCGGTGGCATGATGAGTCAGACTGTGGTCTCTGATGTTATCTCTGGATTCCATCGTTTCCTCTCAGCGTTCATAAAAATACGTCTGTACTTTCTGTAGGTGATATTTATATGTATATAGACTTTATTAAATAGCGATGCCGACGTTTTTGGCGAGGTTTTATTTATCTCATACTAACTGGCTATCGTCAGTTAACCTGATCATCAGTTAAACTGGAACAGGTCGGAATCACCAGAGTTCTTCACATTTTAATACTTAAAAATACTTACTTGGGATATTACAGCAATTTTGTTCATATTGAGATCATGAGCTCTCAGTGTGATGTGTGGCCTCCCTCTAAATAAGACAAACATGTCTTCTTTGTTTTCAGAGCACGTGGTGCGGAGTTTGGGACAGAGAAGTGACGTCAAGTCGCCACGAGTTCTGACTTTGATTTCCGGTTCTGCCGGCAGCTTTCAAACGCGAAAGGGCTTTTTTTTTTTCGTTTTTTTTAACCTTAAAATTTGTAAAAACACAGCATTTTTTACTTTCTCTACCTTTAGTTTTTTGAATTAAAATTTTAAACGAAAAAACAAAATAACAAAACGATTATTTGTTTTGTCCTCATTTTATTTTGAAACGGAAAAACGAATGAGCGAACCATACACGGATTTATTGCAATTTCAATTTTGTGCATTTTAAAACGAAAATCAAATAACCACTCGTTTTTTGTTTTTCAATACCCGTTTCAGAACGGAAAATCCAATTGCCAGATAAATACAGGGACCCTGGTGGATTCTACCATCTTCTACAGTGTTCTAATGCAATGTACAGTAATAATATACTAGTAATTCTGTAGTATATAGTCAGTTAACATTAACCTGCAAGTCATTCTTTAAACCAAACAGCTTAGTGAGGACTTGCAGTTGTGCACTGTGACTGATAGTCCATGGGCCCGGACCCAATATTTCCAGTATCAGTACCACTCCAGGTGACCAGTTCTTTTTGGTATATTTAACTAGCTATATGCCTCTAGTTTGCATTTTGATATGATAGCCATTGCAGACTCACAGCTTAATAAATGTTAGCACTGGTTTAATGGACACGATGAAAGGGTCTGAGCCAAAAGTCCTATCAACACGACGGGATGGAATTCGATAGGATGTTTCCTCATTACGAAAAAAGTAAGAAATGCCACATGCTACACATCATCGTCTGTGTTAATAACTTTACAACACAGAACAATACTGTAGCAAACTTGGGACTGAGAAAGATTTTGTTGCTATGGTAACAAGATTGTCTATGACAAAAACAAGTCACAAAATGACAAAAACAAGGCATAAAATAACAAAAAAAGACACAAAATGACAAAAAAACTACACAAAATGACAAAAACAAGACACAAAACGACAAAGCAAGACACAAAATGAAAAAGCAAGACACAAAATGACAAAAACAAGAAAAACGACAAAAATGACAAAAGCAAACAAGCATGAAAAGAAAGTACAGACAAGAAATGCATTCATTTGGGTCTGATGTTTAATTATTAAAATATATTGATTTATTGACTTATATTAGATGTGACCTTTGCATACGGTCAGATTTAAATGAAATTGCCATACAGCGGTTCTGGTGAATGCGAACGTTACACAAATAAGTGATAAAGCTGGCAGTGTGGAAAGGCTATCACAACCTGATTTACTTATATTAACCCAATGTACATTTTAGTACCACTTAGGTTTGGTCACCTGAGATGGTACCAATATCTGGTCATGCCCATGGACTATGATAAGATGGCGGGGAGAGGCTATGAAACCATGTGGAAGTGTTTTTAAGTGTGCAAAGAATCATTTAAAAGTTACAAGGAGTTCCACACAGTGAAAAACCTCAGAGATGGGAAGCCAAAAGTGACTCTTGCACTGGCAAAAATGGTAATGCAAGAGACCAAGAAGCATCCAGGAACTACCACTGACGAATCTGACAAAATCCGGTTATGACGCTTCAATGCAGACACTCCAGCAGGCTCGTAGAAGTCAGATGTAGAAGGCTCCATGGAAACGGACCAAGGAGGAATCCACTTCTTCAAAACAAGTACACAAAAGCTCACTTGGGCAAAGAAGCACTCACCACCTTCCCTACAACCAAGCAGAGTGATGTTTCTCTGTAGTCTTTAGTAACCTTAAAATCAAACTGCATAATGAGAAGAGAGGGCTACGTTAGGATTCTGGATGAAAACATCAGGCAGCCTGCAGAAGAACATGGCTTTTGACAGCATTAGACCTTCCAACAAGACTGATCTGAAACAGACAGCCAAAGTGGTGAACAAATGGTCAGCACAAAACAATATCAGCATTTTTGAAGTGGCCCAGTCAGAGTCCAGACTTGAAGTTCATCAAGAATCTGTGGAGAAAACTGAAGACCAGCGTGATGTCAAGAAAAACCTTCCCACCTCACACATCTAGAGATGGTCACAATAGAGGGGTGGAAAAGCTTGTTAGATATTGTAGAAACAGTTTGACACCGATTATTGGAAAAAAAGGGCATGAATAATTTTGGAGATGATGCTTTGATTTAAAAAAAAAGATCAATAAAAAGAAAGGTTAAAATGTATTATTAACATTTTTAACAGTGTCTTAGCATCTTGTGTTACTTGTTCACACTAATTCAGACTTTGACATGACTAGGATTTATTTATTCTTTACATGTAGACTATATTGAAGCCTTACACAGAGTATTAAAAGGACATTTATTCAAATGCAAATGTATATTCCTTTCCCTTTAGTGCTATTATCATGAAATTAGAAGTTCTCTTCTGAAGGGGTCACCAGCCTTTTCTGCTCTGTGGACCATTTTTATACTGACAGTGTTGCTGTGGACCCTCAGGGGTATACTGTATCTCCATAAGCACATTGGAAAGTTTGATAAAAGAATCAGTGGTCCGTTTGCATGCTCACAAATTTAATGTTTTGAATTAGGCATGATCCCCTCTTTTTATCCAGCTAATGCACAACCAAGCCTTGATATTTACTAACAGTTAAATTACTACTTATTGCTTTTTTTTGTATCATTATTATGATGATGATAATTATTTGTTTATCTAATTAGTTTTCTAGGGCATTTCCCCTCTTACTTTTTATTTAAGGCAAGATGACACATGCAATTTAAATCATTTATCGTGGATTCTGATTTTTGTTGTCCACTGACTCCAAGAATTTACACGGCTGCAATTTAACCTTCTGAAACCCAAAACCTCCCACTGGGTTTAAAGGCATTTTATCTTCAAAAAATGTGGCAAAAATTCCACCAGCTATTGGCCAAAAAGTGTTTTTAAAAAAAAATAGGAAGAATGTCTAGATTTTCATTTTTTCCAGGCTTTTTGTACTCGCCTGTGACGTGATGTTCCTTTGGAAAATGTGACCAAATCTGACCTTAAAATTGTCAAAATTGTTTAATGTCTCACTTACAAATTAGCCAACAATAAACTGTGTGCAGGAACCTGATTCTGTAAAAAATAAAAGAAAAAAGAAATTCCACACCCCTTTGCACCGCCACAACGCTGCAACTATTTGGCTGAACTGCAGGCTGTGTTGATGGAATAACTGACATAGTGCACAAAATGAGTTTTTGAGTTTTTCTTACTTCCAGCCATGATTGTACTGTTTCCATAGAGGTGCAGGACTTCATATTGCAGTGAAAAATGAACCCACATTGAGCAAAAATGTTACCCGAGCAAAAAATGCCCGCAAACTAATTGGGGTTGAGAGGCTTAAAATACAAAAACAATTCCTGGTTGCACCAGCAGTTCTATCGATTTGTTAAAGGCAATTTTGTGTTTTGACATGAATAAAACATGGTGTCATGATTGTAACTGGTTCTGAGGTGATATTTCAGCACCACACAGCATTTCTACACACACTCACTCACACACACACAAATAAAAACTCAAAGCTCTTATCAAAATATACTTTATTCTGGACTTAAGTTTCACTGATCTGACTTAAATGATGACAGACGGATGTGATGATGCAAGCTGCAGAGAAAAACAAAAAACAAAGGCTTGGAGAGCCCGGGCCAGGCCGTCATGACTCCACAGATAAAGGCTGACTCAGCGACTTTGGCCGGGATAACCCAGACACACTGTGGCACAAACTGAGCGATGGCATGAACACATCAGGGGGGCGCTCTGCCTGGGTGAGAGATTTGTAAAAACTTTTGGATTTTGAGTGCTTTGAATACAGGGGAAGGAAAAGAAATAGTGCACAGGACTCTAAATAGGAACACATTAAAATCTCTGGGAGTCCAGTAGTAGAAATGTCCAATTTATTACAGGAAGGAATTAGTTCGGTTGCAGTTCCACAAATATTTCTCAGAAGCAGAGATGCCTCGGAGGTGGGGTTTGGTTTCACTAAACCTCTGAGTGAGGCTTAAATATTTTAAATGTTTGGTCAAGATCTGCATTTTTTGGGCCAATTCATGATGATTTTGGAGGATGTGATTCAACTTTTCACTGGACTTCAGTCTAATATCGCCTGATTTTGGAGTTAGAGTTGTCTCATTTGTGAGAGGGGACATTTCTTGGGAAAAAAAGACATTTCACACATAAATATTTTGCGACATAATTTCAGGTTGTATTAGTCCTGCTGGCAAATTGGAAACACTGGCGAACCCACCTAGTGACTAAATGCTCAAAGGCTTATTTGATTGAGCAGCGATTTAACTTTAGATATTTTTTGGATGTGAAGTTTTTTTTTTTGCAAAAAATGTCCTGTTGTGTGCTCACAGAGCAGCTTCCTCCACAAAACATCTGGTACGACTCCTAACTTCAGCGATGAAAGAAAGAGGAGACCGAAAACCTCCCCAGAGTCTCAGACCAATTGAAAAATTACAATCTTATTCAGTTTTACAAGTTTTTTTTTAATGTTTTACGAGCTTCGGGAGAAAATCATTTCCTCCCTCGCCCATTATTCTGGAACAAAACCTCCCAAAGAGATTCAAGCAAAAGAAAAAGTAAAACATTTCTTTATTCAAACAAATTTAGTGGTGATTCGCTGCTGGGGAAAACGCTCCCCAGGCAAGGTGCCTTCAGAATGGCAGCTCCACTCAGTGAGCTTTACATTGCAGGGTCAACCTTTACCGTTTGCATCAAACTTTACAAAAACAAAAAATCTTTCAAATTTATAGAACATGTAAATTAACACTGCCAATAAATCATTTCACATTTGTTTCAGATCTACAAAGAAATTACAAAAATGTAACTTTAAATTTGTCTTTAAAAGAGTATAAAATGTCTCGTCAGTGGGGGACCTTCAGAATAAAAGGTGAGAGAGCATATGAATTAAAATACACTGAAGATGCAGCTTCACGTTTGACTGTTTAAATTCACCAGGTTTGGGGGAGGGAGGGACTTTCATTTTGACCTGTAGCTACTTCAAATCTTTGCACGTCTGCTTTGTTTCTGCCTTTCAGTGCCTCTATTGGGTTCTCCAAGTACCTTCTGATATCTGTGTTGACAAGGGCACAACGCAAACAATGTGTCATGTCTTTGTCTTGAACAACAGCAGTCCAGAGTCGCACTGAAGCCCTCCACTTCCTGCTACAGAAATTTGGCGGCCTTGTTTTTTGTTTTTCTTTTTTACAAAATAGCTTAAAAATCTAGAGTTTTGGTTATAAAAATATCTCATAGGGACGTACGTTTATGAAGATTGAATTAAACCCTCAAGAGGATGGAGCCAAAGAGTCGCTGTTTACAGAGCAAATCTGAATGGCTAAGCCACAGCTTTGAAACACGTTTTTAGGACTGACAACGTTTTCCCTTTCGCTCATCACTGTGGCGATTGTGAGCTCGGAATATAAACTCCCTACAGAGCACCAAATGTACTCCTCACTATTTTATCGGACTTCTGAAATTCATATATTCCTCTTAAAAATCACCATATTGGGACGCAAAAAGTGTGCATGGTACGTGCACACACTTCCTGCTAACAATCCCACTGATTCACATCTGAAGGGGATGAAAGTTATGCCTATCAGTGACGACACAATATGATGTTGTTTTGATAGTTTCCAAAACTTAAATGACTTTGTTTAAATGCTGCGTTCACATTAGTATTCATTTATCCTTCATTCTGATGTGCTAAATTGGCAAAACTGTTCGTTAAGGATGGGTATCATAAATATTTTGACAATACAGCTACTATTATCAATGGGTGCTCTTATCGGAAAGAATCAATATCGCTTTATTCTACATTTCCTCTTTCATTCTTAATTTTTTAGTCACAGCTGAAGAACATTTTTTGAATTGTATTTTTATTAGGCTGTATTAATAAGTTTACGTAGCAAAACTCCTTCTTCTACCACTGCACGCACCCACCTCAGAGAAACCGTGATAATAAAATAAGAAACAAGAATTAAACATATTTTACTGAACAAGTGGATCTATATGTACACCGTTAACTAATCATTAAACTAACAGTTACTTTCATTCATTAACCCGTTTGTACAATATAGTTAACACCATGTGAGGTATGTAAGGCTGCACGCATTCAAAACATTTGTTGCAACGAGCCTGTCATGGAAAAAAGAACAGTGAAAATGTATCATAGCGTTGGTGAAATAAATGTGCAAGATAATTTGTATGTGTAGCAAATAATAGGAAATCTGTTTTCTTAATTCCTCCACTACTGACCTAATCCCAGGTTTCTGGTACCCATCCCTAACTTCCAGTCACGTGCAAATAATCCCACTTTACTACAGCGATTCTGCTCATTACAGAGGAATCTATGTTTAGTTTTGCATGTTAATCAAATACAGCACAATTAAAATTTAAGAAAAAAAGATTCATGCGTGAACGCTCCAAAATAGAAAAATTAGAACAGACCTCCTCTGTCCATTCGGGTGCAGTAACATTTCACTGGCTTTTCTTTGGCTCCACCCTCTGTGGTTTAGGTGGCTGAGATTATTTATGCCTCCACAGAGTTAGTCTGGAAATGTGAAGATGAGCTCTTTCACCAGCAGACCGTAGGGCAGCGTGTGTTTGTGAATTTGAAGGTGAATCCAATTAGAAATCAGTCGTACGAATGTTAAGTTTTCTAACATGTAAAAACCGCTGGACGCTTTCAGAGAAGTGGAGGGAACAGTCAGCTTCCTGCCAATTTATTTCACTACTACGGCCAAAGTCCAGAGAGCAGAACTGTGATTAAAAGCATCCAGATCAAATAGTGCACAAAGGTACTGTTTTAAAGCATCTAGATGTACATCATCACTTCATGTGCCTGCGTGGACGCACAAGAGGAATCCAGAGCGAGTCCTCTAGAGACGACCACATACGAACTACTGCATTTTCAAGTTAACCATATGACTCACTCACAGCTGCAGCCAGACATCACTACTGAAACATGTGGAAACAAACCAAAAAAAGCCTTTAGTTTTGCCACATTGGTTTGAAAATCATGACGAGGACACCGCTCTTCTGAACTGTTTGGTGTTTTGGGTACGTTCGTATTTATGCGTTTCTCCACCTGCCCGGCCCCCGCCCCCTCCCCCGAAGATAAAAAATATAAAAACATGGAACCAAGAGATCTGAAATTTAAAAAAAACTAAGTGCCATCCTATTCTGTGGTGGAGAAGTTGATATGTCCGCACGATGAGATCCGACTAGTAACAAAATCAACACTTTTTTCATAGTTTTTCCATTTTGATGACGATGAGCATGTTTAAAGATCGAAAAAAGCAAAACAGCTTCCAAATTTTGGTACACATACGGATCTGTAACTTTTTTTTTTGTCTATCAGTTTTTTTTCTTTTTTCGCTGCGTCCCTTCTGCGTCTCTCTGAGAGTCTGCACAGACAGAGAGGGGCGCGTCAAACTATCTGTCCGTCCATCTGTCCGTCCGTCGGTTCATCCCTGTGTCTGGACCTGCTGTGTCGGGTGCTTGCTTCCTGTTCCTGTTTCCTGCTTCCTGTCTGTCGGTGGGCGGGGCCGTAAGCGTGAGCAGTACGCAGGGCAGGCAGGGACAGTCATTTGGCTATGTACACATTCATGGTCGGTCCATGGCTTCCAACAAACAGCAGCACTATTTCCGAAGGTCTAATACACACACCTGAAACAGAGGAGAGGTCAACCTGTAGGGCTGATGCCAGGCAGACAGTAAAAGCCGCACAGATGCAGCCAAACATCCATAGAGTCATGTGTTGACTTACAGATCCGTCTGACGCGCTGGCTCCCACTTTGTCCCCCGCTGCGTTCCAGCAAACCTCGAAGATTCCCCCCGTCCCTCTGTAACTGTGGACTAAAGCTCCCGTCTGCAGGCACCACAGACACAAGTGTTACTTCTGAGAAAACTTGACGGTTCAGAGATTTTAGCTGTGCAGGTGTCATAACCCTCCTGTTCTCTACTTACCTGTGTGTTCCAGATGTGCACACATTTGTCAAAAGAGCCGCTGGCCAGATGACGACCGTCCGGGCTGAAAGCCACACTGTAGACTGGCTCCTGGTGTTTGGTCAGCGTATGGATACAGATGCCTCTGTCCACGTCCCAGAGCCGAACTGTGGAGTCAAATGATGCGCTGTGGACACAGGAAAGCAGGATGAGTCAGGATGCTTCAATCGCTGTCAGCTACGTTTGTTGGAGGGACACATCACGGTGAATAAAAAACACTGAAGTATAAATAAAGTGGCACACCTGGCTAGCATGAGGTTAGCACTGGGGTTGTTGGTTCCAGGCCCGGTGGGACTCCATTTGATGGTGTAGATTTCTTTGCTGTGGGCCTGCAGGTCATGGACACACGAGTCCTGCTTCATAC
Organism: Amphiprion ocellaris; assembly: GCF_022539595.1. Lineage (NCBI taxonomy): Eukaryota > Metazoa > Chordata > Actinopteri > Pomacentridae > Amphiprion > Amphiprion ocellaris. Next base: position 29,193,927 of record NC_072767.1, on the reverse strand, counting down.
TCCAGATCTGAGGACACACAAAACCCCACAGCAGAGTCAACAGCTTCATCCTTTACTTTTACTTACTGTTGTTTGTTTGCAGTTATTCATTAATTTGCTCCGTTTGTTCATTTCTGACAAAAGTTAGATGGATTTTTCTGCCTAAAATGAGTTTTGGATTGTTTAAGAGAAGTGAAAATTTCAAACATCATCTTTTGAAGCACATTAAAAAGTACAGGTGGCCATTATTGCTCAGAATTACTTCAGTGAAAGCTAGAAATACAAGTTTAGAAGTAGGGAAGATGAGACTTTGCTTATTCAGAATCTCCTATCACACTGAACAGATCAGCATTTTCTTTTTGCCGGCTCACCTTCAACGTCATGTCATCTGAGCAGGAGGCGAGCAGGTTTCCTGTGGGGTCCCACTTGATTGCATTTACTTCATTCTGGAGGCAAAGAAAAGAAGCATGAAGGAGTGCAGGTGCAAAGTTTCAAACTAACTTAATAACAAATATTTATTTGAACAGTGACAGTCAAAGGTTGTACGATTTCCCTTTTGGCTGCCTTCAGATGTTCCACGTCATCACCAGGGAGGTGGTGCTTACAAACACACACAAACCACTTACCGTGTGTCCCTGGAATGTTTTAATGGGTCTGTCTTGTCCCAGTTTACAGACGTGGATGCACATGTCTGTACTACAAGAGGCAAATGTATTGTTGCTCTGCCAATCCACGTCTAGTGCTGGAGCTGTGGGCGACAGGAAGAGCAACGTTAGAAAGATGAAGAGGAAACAAAGACAGCACAGCACAGTGAGCTGCACATGTAAAACTTCATAACTGTAAATTAAAAGAAGACACGTTATCATACCTGAATGGAAGGGAAATTGTTGTTTGGCTTCTCCTGTGTGGGCATCCCATATGATTGTAGTCTGTCAGGACACATGTACAGTTTGAGTTAACAGTGCAACATCACTTAAGCAGTAAATGAAAAGCCAATTCTTTTGAGTAGGATAAAAAAAAATAACTATCAGATATCACCATGATGCCTACTCAGCTGGTTACTTTATACATTTTTGTGTTAGATTTTTATGTTAAATTTTTATGTTTCTATGTGAAAATGAGGCGTTATCCATGTAACTGTGTGCTAATTTGCATTATTTTCCAGCATCTAGAAGTTTAAAATCTTTGTTTCATTTTGTTGACATACTAGAAGCAAAGGTTATCTGTAAATAAGCAAACTCCATGTTTTAGGAATAAAATGTTCTATGATTCAGCCTCAAAAGTGACCCAAGAGTGGAAAAAACTATGTTTTTACTTGTAGCATTGCACCATAACAAGCTGATCTACAGAGCAAGTGGTGGTTTACCTTGTCTACTCCTGCACTCAGGATAAAATTTCCTTTTTTATTCCACTTCAGGGCGAAGATGGGACCTTTGTGTTGGCCGAGAGTACTGGCCAAGTTACCTGTGGAGCAAAGCACACAAAAAGGTAACACAATCTGTAAATATCACTTTCATAACATCTAAAACAAGAAACTTTTAAGCATCTAGTTATAATAAAATAAATAATACCTGACCGAAAATACATTGTAATCCAGAAAAGAACATCCAATAGCAATATGTCAACCTGCCTCTAGGTGGCAGCACTGCTTAAAGATTAACTCGACCATGTGGCACACAGACTGTAGTGCAGGCTTGCCAACTAATCACAGTTCCCACAGCTGCACAGCTTCCTCATGAATAAACTGGTTTTATTCTCCTGATGTGATGAAGTGAAGCCATCTCACCGTCTTTCGTCCATATTCTGGCAAAGCCGTCATAGGAGCCCGTTGCTAACAGCGTTCCCTCGCTCTGTCAGAGAAAGAGAGACAGGTGTATGTTAATATGAGCCTGTTTGGAAGCCTTCACTGACCTACTCTTCAGTTTCAATAATAGAGTAAAGCTGATCAGCTGGTGTTATTAGAGAGGCCTCATCGGCGTGGACTCTTTCCAGGAAATTTTTCCTTTGCCTTGGGCTCAGATTTACACTCTGATACATGATGTGGCTATCTCACTTTCATGTAACTGCACCTGAGCTGCTTACTAGCAAATACAACTTAGATGTTTTCAACCCAGGACTGTTTTAAAATGCATTTCTTCTTTATTTTCGAGATTGATTTCTACAATTCTACAACTTCATTTAGCAGACGCTTTTATCCAAAGCGACACACATCTGAGAGTCGATACAACCAAGCAAGGATCTGGTCAGGAGAAAACAACCTGGAAAAGTGCCATAAAACAAGTTCAAATGTGATAATAAGACCGTGGTGCCTACAGTTTTGGCTCCTGGTTGTCATGTCGTGATCTTCTGCAAACTTTACTGACAACGTTAATGTGCTTTTCTGAAACTTGAAAATCATCATAAAAATGATGAAAGCCATGAAAAACAACCTGATTTTTCATGAAAAGTCAGGAATACCGAAACAGCGCTTCGGTATTCAGAAATATCTCAAGTCTTCCAACAGCTTTCATCTGGTCTCATATTGTGAATTAATACTCCGATGCAGGGTAACTCACATGTGACGTCTTGTATGTGTGTGTGTGTGTGTGTGTGTGTGTGTTTGTGTGTGTGTGTGTGTGTGTGTGTGTGTGTATTACTGTGTGTTTGAGTGCTTACATTCCAGTCTAGTGAGGTGACGTCTTTGTTGCTGGGAACGTCCTGCCCTCCCTCTCGTATGCAGTGCCTCAGGACCAGCTGTGTGGAGCTGCTTGTACTGTTCTCACTCAGGTTCCAGATACGAGCTGTCGAATCACCAGACCTGGCGCACACACACAATCACACACACTTTAGATGGGTTTTTTGTTTTGTTTTGTCTTTATCTACATGAAACTCTTTTTTTAGTCTTTCTCGGTAAAGAAAACCCAAAAACTTTTAAACTCATAAAAGTAGGGCTGTGAATGTTATGCAGAATATTTCTTAAATTTAGTGAGCAAGTACAAAATAGTAGATAGTGATGGAAACTTACTTCAATACAATTTTGAGGTATTTGTACTTTGTGTGTTTCTGTTTTCCACTACTTAATCCTTTACTACATTTCTGGGGGAAATATTGTACTTTATACTCCACTACATGTATCTGGCAGCTTTTTAGATGATGACTTTACACAGTAGATAATAGCCCAAGCTTTTAAAATGCAAGCCATTGTTAAACATTAAAGTAGTGGTCTCCATCCTTGTTGACTTTCTACAAAAAGCAGTGTGTAGTCGGGCTCAGATTTCAAATGTCTCTTGAGTTGTTAACAGCTCTACCAAATAGTGATATTTTCCCCCCTAAACTTCTCACATGGTTTCATTTCAGTAAATGTTCCAATGATCTAGTATCTCAACAAAGTTAATGACCAGAGAAAAACTGAAAACAGATTTTGTGCATCAGAACTTTGTTTCTTCTACTTTTTTCTCCCATTAATCATGTGACGAGCCATCAGATGTATCTGCTGTTCCTGTACATAAAACTAAATATAAAGTAGTTAAACTAGCTCCAACTAGCTTGTATTGGTACTTTTGCTGAAGTAAAGGTATCTTCCTCCACTGCTGACAGTTTGCAGTAATCTATGCACGTCTTTGGCAGCTAAAAATGGTGTTTTGATTACCACTGACAAAGCTGATGACATTTCTCTTTGGATGAAATTCTGGAACAGTCTATCCACAAAAAGAGCAGTAATCTGAGAGTCTTTTCCTGAGCAGTCTTATGTCAATTCTTCTGTCTGGATCTGAACATTTTCTCATTTCGTTTTGACAGTGAGAGGCCAGTGTTAAAGGAGAGCACAAGAAAAGGGGACAGAGGACCCACCCTGATGCCAGCAGATCACTGACTGGGTTCCAGGCACAGATAAAGACCTCTGACTCGTGGCCCCTCAAGACCATGGCCTTGTTCTGAGGGATCTCCACATCTCCGTCCACTTCCATCAGGTCTGCATGGTTGTCTGAGAACACAGTTTGATTGGTCAGACACACAAACGCACATAAAAAATGGCCACAAAGCACACAACCATCAGTCCAACAGGGTTGTCTAATAATGAAACTAATGTGTCCTTAATATATTTTCAGTTTATAGAATAAGAATGTGTGACTCCTAATTTGAGGTTCAATGCTCATGATCCACAGCTGCATCTTCCACTACAAATTACACACCCTGCAGCCTCTTTTGTAATGTTTCGAGAACAAGAACCTCTTGTTTCCACGCAGCTTGGCTTGGTGTCCCCAATTCTATATGTTATACACACTATGCACCCTGGTGCAAACACAAGGAAAATGTGTGTCTTTACAGATGCTGCAGCCAGAGAAGACAGGCTAGCTTTATCTGTGTGTACCATCACATCGAGCATCATGTGACAACAATAAGACCAAAAATTCATGGTGTGAAATAAAAAAGGAGATTAAACTACCAGGTGTGGAGGCAGTTTAGTGAAACGTTTCGTTAAAATATGCGAACCACTACACGTTTATTGTGTACGGACACAATGAGCACGTGTTAAAGTAGTAGTTCCACATTTACATAATTTAACTGTCAATATAGCCATAGTTGAACAGCTGAATAGTCTAGGCTTTGGAAAGCATAGACTGCGTTTGAATGCATGCTACAAATAAACTTTATTTACTTCGCAAGGTGCACAAAACACCCAAATCCATATAAATTGTCATGGCTGATAAAGAGCACCTTAATCATAGCAGTTAGCTATCCATCATTTTTCATGTCTGTAAACATCTCTCTTACTTGCTAAGGCATGGGCTCCATTCTCCTCCCCGTTGGCAGTATTCTCTCCGTTCTTGGCGTTACCGGCGATGCTGCCTCCGGTGGTCGACGCTGGCGCTGAAGCTGCGGCCTGCTGCTGGGCCATTTTGTCCCGGTAAGCCTGCTGCCTCGTCTGGACAACGTCCGGCATTACTGCATCGATCAGGGACAGGGACTCGATGGGCCGGCCGTCAAATAACGTGCCGTCCTTCAGAGAAAGAGATGTGACGGGTTAAAGAGTAAGAGAGAGAAGCAGACTGACCTGGTATTTATCTATTCTAATCCTAAGATTGTGATATTTTATCAAAATTATTTTATTCTACAGGTCTCGTTTAAAAATTGGCCAAAAATTAACCGTTTGCACCAGATACTACAAAAAACTAAATTGCTGCTCTCCTCATTAGCACAACAGAAAAGCTAATAGTGATTCAGCTGTGACCAAGTCTCATAACAAAAATCATGACCAAACATTGCAGCTGAACTGCAGGTTGTGTTTGCACAGAGCAGACAGGAGACAACTATTGAAACAAATTAAAAATGCAAATATTAATTTATCTGTTGTACGTAGAGCCACCTTTTTTCCAGTATTGGTCGCACCTTTGGCCACTTGTGTTGTATATGTTGATTCCAGGTTTTTCCAAGTTTGATAAAATAAGCACTCAAAGAAATTTAACTTTAATTTTTAATCATTTCTGGCAGTACAACTGTCTTACGCTTTTTTTGTAGACACTTTTGAGTTCTTTCACCTTCGAGCCATGGCTGTGCTGTTTCCACAAAGGTGCAGGACTTCATAATGCAGTGAAAAACAAGCTCACAGTGATTAACAATGTAACAGGAGCAAACAAAGCACCCAGAAGTTTCTTGGGAGCTCAGAGGGTTAAAATGAGTTTAACCGAAAACAACAAACGTTATAGATACAACAAAGAAGTAGGTACATCCTTTCGGATTGTCCTGTGTTGTTGTTCTCTTTACAGAAGGAGATACTAAAAACCTTGAAGAGCAGCTCAAACATCCCCAACCAGAGTGTGTTGTTTAGGGGATAAACCTTTCTGCCTGCAGCCAGGCTCAAAATAAAAACTTGAAAGCACAAAATAACAAAGAGGAGAATGTGTGTCCCACCTCATTGATGCTGACTTCAGCCTCCACGTACTGCAGGCCCTTCTGGATGATGCTGATGAGGGCAGCAGGGGGAACCAGAGCACCATTGATGTTGGACTGGCTGATGTGACTCTCTATACCAAAGGTAAACGCTGAGTGGGAGAACCCTGGAGAGGAGAGGTGAGGACAGAGTATATTTTTACTTCTTCCCTTTGGAGGGCGATGGCATACTGTACATCACAGTGAATGTTGCTCCCCTTCACTTTTAGCACAAATTTCTCTGCTGTCAGAAATCCATCATCTTGACTGTCTGACTTCAGTAGAATTGCCATTTTTAACTTGGATTCACATTTGTTTTACTCGCATAAAATGCCAAAATTGAAATATATTTAAATTCACGTTGACCTCATCACTGCACAGAATGAGTACAGAATCTATGCGCTAAAAGCCTCTATTATCTTATTAGAATGAAAGATAGGACAAAATATCAGTGACCACATTTTTTTCTCTCTATTTGTTTTGCAAAATAGATCGAGGTTACCGTCCAACTAGTCTTGCATAGTCCGACCATTCTGTGTTACAGAGCACTTCACTATCATTCTGCTATAGAGGGGAATAAAAGCTTGTTTGTTTGCATTTCTTCAAAACAATCGGAATCGTAATGAGCCAAGTTAAACGAAGTACGCACCCTCAAAACGATGTAGGGGGAAACTGTGTTGATAGAAGGCCGAGTACTGTCATTAAATTGTCTGATTCAAAACTCAAAATTTTCCTGCATGTAGATTGCCGTTTACTGTAGCAAAGGGGATTTTTGAAAATGGTAACCTGCAGACAACGGATAAACCCACAGTCTGCATCAAGTGAGTCAGGCTGCTCTCCCACCTACATGGTTCCTCACATACAGGGTAGCTGAATTATTTTTGAATCATTTTAAGATTTTCTGTCTGAAACGGACCAAACTGTCAAATCGAATCACATTTGAAATCAGCTCCTGATGTTGCTGATTCTTTATTTCTACCTGGCATATTTTCCATTTTACCTGTCTTGTGTGGTTTTTGAGTCAAGCTAAAGATTCAAGGAAACAAAGAGTCTCACAAAACTGTGTCTAAACAGGCGACTAGCGTGAGCTCCCCGCAGAGTTTGATTGAGAGTAAACACAGACATTAGCCGTCTGGAGCAGCCATTTTGCTAACAGCATTAAGGATCTCCATCTGGGGAAACTTGCCAGATGACATGATGACTGTTATATTCATCCACGGGTGTGTTCACATGTGTTAAGCTTTTTTTTTTTTAACGTGCTGATTCTGCAGAATTTTTACTTGCTGTAGAAGCTTTTACTGAGCATACGGAGAGTTGAGCATTCAGTCTGCACAGTCTTGGTCTTTCCTTCCAGTTGATGTTGTGGAGGTTAAACACCAGGATGTTTTAATATAGTTGCAGATTTATTAGTTGTAGTTCCACAGCTGGAATTCCTCTCATCCATGGACACATGGAGATTTTCCCAGTCTGCCACCAACAGGTCCAGAATAGTGAGTGCAGGAAAACTAACAGTTTCCCGACGTATGCTGTCTTGCGGTAGATTCGCCTGTCTTGAATTCGATTTAGCTCCAGACTGTGAAGTTTGCGTACTCTGCTTTCAATAAATGCAGCCAGCCATCAAACTGAGATGATTTGCAGCTGTCCTCCTTAAGGTCCACTTGATGATCCACCATCATGTTTGACTGTTAGGTTTCCTGGAAGTCACACATGTAAACCAACTTACGTGCAGATTAACCCTTTGATGCGCAGTGTAGGTCAGGAGATACCCATTTTCCATTGGATTTGGGTCACTGTTGACCCATGTTGCGCATCAAAGGGTTAATATGCAGATGGTAGAATCAGCCAATAAGAATCCCATGGTGGAGATCACTAATGTAGTTCGCACAATGTCCATTCTAGGTGGTTCATTTCTGTGTTTTAGCTCAACTGCAGCAAACTCGAACTACTCATCCCAATATACACCGCTTTTTGCAACTCCTTGTTTCCGCAAATCGCAATAAGGTGGAGAGTTAGCATGAGGCACATTACAAGAGGTTAAAATACGTCAGAATTATCCTTGAAATACAATCTGTTTGACATCTTTCACTAGGTACATGGTCGTGAGCCATCAGCCGTCATCTTCTCTCTATATGTTTCATTGTAACTGAGTAATTATTTTTATGTATTGCAGACAGACTGTACTGTTTGTCCTGAGCTATACACTTGTGTTCATAGTGTCAGCGTCCTTAAACAACTTCTGCATTCTGTATTCTGCCTTTATACAACAAGATGACTGTGTTGTGTAAACACAACCAATAAGTAGACTTATCAGACAGGTCAAGTGCCTGCTGAATGTATACATTTTATATTATGCATAAAAAAAGACATTTATTTGTCCTTGAACACAAATGATACATAGATACAGCAATCACAATTCTAAACCACAACAAACCACAACAGAAACAGAAAACAGCAAAGTTGATCTATAAAACTGTGTACCAAAACATTTTAATAGAAATGCGAAAAATATATTTTTGGTGGTGCTTTGCAATGACTTGCATAAAAACTTGCTTTAAATTTCCAAATAATGAAAAACACATTGATACTGGATGTAAACCTGAAAAGCAAAGCACCAATAAAAGTTCAATACCAATATTTTATGACAGTATATTTGGTGCAGTCACACTTGTTTACTAGAACAGGCAGAAGAATTGAGACAACAAACATTTGGAGAGTGTTACCTGACTCTTGTAGGTATCTGTAGACCAGGAAGTTGACCTCATCACTGCTAATGCTCATCTTTACTCCTGTTACACCATGAGGTCAGCACGCACACACCGAGCCTGGAAAACAGAAAGAGCTTCATCAGTGACAGAGTAACATCATCACTAAAACAACACATCATGATACAGCCAGGTCTGCAATTTTTTTCCAAACAGTTTTCTAACTTTAGCTGCTTAGTTTATGATGGAAATAAAGCCCCTGCTGACACGACACAGACCAAAGTCTAGTCTAGTTTCAGGTTGACTGAGTAGTTTGTTCATTCTGCGACTATTATCTGTGACAAATCTAACAGATCTGTTGCTGTTACGTCTACATTTCTGCACTCTTGCCGGGTTTACACTCTGAGATGACAGCAGGTAGAAGAGGATGCAGCTTTCGCAGCCTTCAGAAACACAGAGAGAGCAGCTGGTGGATAGTTAACTGGATGGCAGCAGTCGATTATCTGCTCAGCTTCACTGGTGTTCAAACAAAGTGCATCGCCCCTCAAACTTGTAACTGTCATTCCAAATAACCTCAGTAAATGATATTTTTTACAGACTGCACCAGATAAGATGCGTAGGTGATGATGTATTGTTGCATCAGCTGTTACTTTAATGCTATGCAGGGGATGAAGACATTCACTGATTGTGTCCGGATGGTCTCTGGTGAACGTTTCGGTTTGTTTTCCCATTTAAAGGGATAAATTGAAGCAACTTCTGACAACATTTTCATTAGGTTTTGCCTTAATGTGCTGTTATTAAATATAATATTTCTATTAATGATGCTGGTACTCAATGTAATTTTTCATTGAAGATTTAGAAATGTGAAATTACTTTTTCTTTATTTGCCACTGCAGATCCCCTAAACACACAGTCTCTACCTGAATAAAGAAATGATATATGCTATTCGAGGTGGAAGCACACAGAATGACTAGTAATAAGAATGGGATCAGATTGGACAGACTTGGGCTGTATTTGGACCCCAGCCAGCAAACATAAAATCTGCCTAACAAGTGGAAAAGTCAACAGACTCCAGCTCTACATTCTGCCTCAAGAAAGTCAGTTTTTATAACCTTCAGACATATTTACATTATCAGCCCACATTGAGACTCTGCTACAGTATCTGTATTAGTCCCAAAACCTTCCGTATTTTCGGTGCACCATCCCACAGCAAAAATTCTTGAACACGAGTTCCACCTGTCACATCTTGACAGTGCACCAGTTATTGTCCTTCAGCTACAGCATGCAAGCAGGGTTTGCAGGGAGGAGACAGTGTGGATTTTTACTAATCTGGAACTCAGTGCACAAATGTTAAATTCTGCAAAACCGAGCAAGTACGAAACTGTCATTACACAATATTAGTAAGGTAGTTTTAATGTGTCTGATTCTGTGCATTCTAGTTCCAGATGTTTATGAGTGTTGGAGAAAGATGGTATTAATCACAACCCAGATACTGATCACATATTACCTCTGTGTGGAAATGGAATCCCTGCTGATTATTCAGACTTAGCTGGAATCTGGTGCGCCTTTAATACAACCATCAAACATTATGTTTGACAACAACTTAAATCAAGCATGAAGAATGTGTGCTACAGTGTTGTCAAAATAAGAACATTTTACCAGGTTAATGAACATTACTAGTGGCCATGATTTTGTATAACTGTCTTCAGATTTGAAGCAAACATTAGGAATTTCACCAAAAAAATAATAATATTGAGAAAATGCTAGGTTATGTGTGACTATAACAAAACCTCAAGGAAAAAACAAGCAAGACTTCATCCATGTATGAGAGAATAATGGAAAAATCGCTTCCATCTGCCATTAAGCTTGTGAGAATTTGCCATTTAGAGATTGTTGTGATGCAAAAGTCAGTTCAAGAACAAAGCACTTCTACTCTACTCAACCACTTGTTAACCATTTGCTGCAACTACTTTGGGTCATACTACACTAGAAAATGCTCAACTACAAAATACAAGGAGGAAGGAAATCAACAAAACTGCATCATCTGCCGCCATAGCACATGTCGGGGGTCTTGATCTGACACAGCTTTTGTCTGCAAACTATAAGACCACGACTTTTAACAACTCTCGGGGAGCCAGAGAGCAGATTCCAAATAAGGGCCAGCTCAAAGCCTATTTCCCCTGAGAATAATCAGCCGAGTAAAGCTCAGCGTGTGCAGCCCCCTCTCGCAGGAGGAGACTCTATGTGCATTTAATGGCATTTAAGTGGATGAAACTCTGTCTCCTGGGTACTGTGAGCACAAGGTTACATTTCTTTTCCCAGAATGTTAGATTTTCATCATGTGGAAGCAGTTAAACATTTAACATGACCTGTGGCCATAACACTGCAGAACGCTATGCCCAGGGAGAGACAGGAGTCATCAGGATCAGACTGTGACCACAAAACAAGAATAGTAAACTGTAGAATCTCGCACAGTGATGCTATCAACTTTGCACAGGTAATTAGAAGAGAAGATTAATTAATGTTTAATGATAACCTGATAAACTGGTCACTGCAGCAGCAAACAGGATACAGTTACACACTGCACATGTCGCTGTGTTATGCCGGTGTGCCTGCTTTTGCTCACTCAGTGTAGTCAAGCTACAACAACAAAACTCAGAGCCACTTGCATCAGCTTCACAGGAGACTCAGCTGCCATGGTGGAGCAGTTTGGGGATCTGTTCTGACCCGGGAGACAGAAGAAGAAGAAGGAGAAAAAGAAGAAGAATAGGTAGAAGTAGAGTTGTTCTCTGCCATGTTGGCTCAGCGACACTTATCTGTGCCTGGACCCTGTGTCTCCACGGAGAGACAATTGTGTTTTCCTTGGAGGCAATTGTCAGCAAGCACATTGTTTTGAGAGGGTAGATATACAGCAACAACAGGTAGACAAAATAGTAAAAACCACCTCCTGCAGGGAGTTCCATCTAACTTTAACACAGTTACAAAAGTAGCTGCGTTTTGTCATGTTGAAATGAGCTGCTGGCTGCTGCTGCTACAGCCCCATGACACCCTGGCACTGCAGACACACTGTACTGAATTAGCCCTATTATTAAATCATAAGCAGCTGTCAGGCTGCTTTCACTTCCACTTTACAACAGCACCATACTGCAAACATTACATTTCAGCTGCTTACTAACTTTCTAAAACACGCCACACCCCTGCACTTTGCGGCCAGCCTGTTTACGACATGATGTTTGAAAATACCACAGTAGGGCAAAAATAAAGTGCTCAGTGCAGAGTAACTTAAAGACATCTGGCTGGCTCCAATAAGAGTCTTCTTCATATGTAGACATCGCTACTAAAGCCTGATAGCCCGATATTGGTTGGCCGATATCCTGTTTTTTACAGGATACAGAAAAAGATGCTTGTGGTAATTTAGAAATCATTGCATCATTTGTCCAGCAGAGCAGATCAGACTCCAGTGTTTATAATATTATGTCTGCAGCACATGTAGCAAAGCATTTATCGGAGCAGAGCAGAAGGTTGTGCAGAGTCAAGTAGTGTCTTCAGAGTAAGCTGCTAACTAGTTTGTGAAATACATTGCTGAAAAGTTAATAAAACAATGAACCTATCATTTTTCCTTCTCAATATTACTTCAACATGTATGTGTAACTATATAAACAATAGCTTGTATCAGTAGCATTTTCAAAATTTAATCTCTATAAATCTGTTTCAGTATTGGCCCCAAAAATCTACTACCAGTCCGGCTCTAATCTCTACTTAGGTCACTGCAATATTAAGTACACATATTGGCAGCAACCATTCGAGATACGATGCAACAAAACAACAAACGGCATTAAAATACCCGAAGAGTTAAATCAACATCGACCTATAAAATACATTTATTCGACACCATACTTGCACATAAAAGCAACTCCAGGAATCAAATGATTCAAAGACACATTAGTTCTCAGAATAAAACACGCTCATTTTTCGTGGTTTTTGACATATTATTGAAAGAGCTGTTGTGCTTCATGGGAAATGGAAATACCTTCTGCCTGAGTTCAGACGTAGTGAACATTTAACTCTTGTGGCTGACCAACTGTTTCTTTTGTTAAACATTCTCTCAACCAATCAGTATTCCTTCTAGTATAACTACATGCAGCAAAAATGGGCAAGATGTGAAGACAGAACCATTTTATGGATAAAACATAATAAAAGGTACTTGTATTTTTGTTTGTTTTTAACACCACAACTTTGCATAGCACCTCCACATGAAAAAAACTGTGCAGTAAATTGTCAAGGTAGAAAATTATAAGGTGGCAAAACAAGGTGGCAAGTCCTCATTCTACCTGACAAACAGCCTCGCTCAGTGTCTATTTCTGTATCCATCTGTCTTCATCTCCCTCGCTCTCTCCACCTATCTATTAAGCTCCCCAGTTAACCAGCTCAAAGGTAGAGAGGATCGATACACAGTGCATCTGTAGCGTATTACCAGCATAAATCACCCGATGCAGTGTACAATTATGTGCTTTAATTTAAAACAACTGCTTCCACACCGACATGCAACGTTGAGGGCCATTGCTTTGAACAACAGCAGCACGGTCTAATTAGCAGCAGCATCACCTAAAAGCTTAATTTCACCAAGTTATCTAGTCTGTTATTCAGCCTCAGGCCCATCATTTGTATGCTTTTAGGTGATGACTGTAATTTCCAGAGTTCCGATGACTGAAGTGTTTGTTCGCAGAGCATGTGGGGAATTATAGCAGAAATTTGAGGGTCAAATATGTAAGAGGTGGAGTGCAGCAACATTTCTATCTTTCAAAAGCATCTCTGTCACTGTGTTGACTGCTGCCTGTTATACCAAAACAATTGCTCGAAAACAGGAAAATTCTCAAAACTATTTTCTCCTGGCAGAAATGCTTTGTTTCAAGAACAAAAAGACAGAACAAAGGTACCCTTTTTAGCACTAATTTGGTCAGTATTTAACCCTATGAACCCTAAAACCCGTTAGCACATGTGTAAGGTGCATTATTAACAGACAGAATCCTCCAGTTTTACACTTTGTCAGGTCTGCTACAACTTTCTTGTGACCCGCTGTTCAATTAAGAATATCAGCCAAATCTAACCTAAACATAGTGACATGTCATCAAAATCACATTATTCTAGGTTTTAAACAATGATAAGAATAAAGCATTTGCCTGAACAAAGGAATAAAAAAAAATCTGTACTCTACCATGCAACCATGAAGCCTTTAGTGATTCAGTTGAAATCCAACAGGGACTTTTCAGCTGAACTGCAGGCTGGGTTTACATAAACAAATCAAAAATCTAAAGACTAAAATGTACACAAAATGTTGTGCCACCTTTTACATCCAGCATTGGGAACACCCGTGGGATCTTGGAAAAATGTTACACAAGTTGATTTCAAGTTTTTACAATTTTATAAAGATAAATACTCAGGAATTCAACCTTGTTTATTCTTTTTTATGATTTATGGCATTGCAAGTTCACTCTACTTCTAGTCGTGGTTGTGCTGTTTCCATAGAGGTGCAGGACTTTGCATTGCAGTGGAAAAAAAGGCCACAGTGAGTAGAAGAAAAAAAATGTGAGTAAAAGCAATGCTATAGTTTCTAGGGTTAATCTAATAAATCCTTTATAAAGTTATGCAATTATGAACAAAACCATTTAAGAAAAAAATAATTTGGAATTGGATATCAGTTAAATACTTTGTAATTACAGGACTGTGCAGTGACAGATTACCAGTACATCCAGGCTGGAGCTCTTGATCAATACACATAAGGCTGAGTATTAATAAAATCAGCCACTGTTGTGCTTTTTTGAAATGAAAACTTGCAGACTGTTCAGTCAGTGATCAGTCAGACCTTCTGTGTAAATCCCACCTGACAGCAGCAGTGCTGCCTGGGGACGACGAGTTTGTGAACAGCCCGCTGCAGTTCCCTCTCCGACCAGCCCACTGCAGTGGCGCTGTGGAGCTACCAGCTGCAACCGGGAGCCGAGTTCGCTCTGTGTTGACAGTGTGGGAGAACAGATGGGGGGGATGGGAAAAGGAAATCTCTGTCTCTTCATTTCTTCTCCCCTTCCCCCCTGTGATTACTGCCAGTGGCAAACTGGCCTGTACAGTAAATCAGTTCAACGAGGGGGGGTGAGACCCAAAAAGATCATCAATCACCATAAGAAAATCAGGACATGACTGCTACAGACACAAAACCGCTTCCCCAACCATGAGGTGTTGGTGAGAACACAAGACTGTCCTTCACAAAATGAAATCAATACCAGTAAGTAAATCAGCTTGCCCTAGATTATAAGCTCACATACATAATTCATTAACTTAAATATTGGAGGGTGATACACAAAAGTCTTAGCTCGCCCAAGAAGGCGTGATAAAAATATCACACCTTATCAGTATGTAGTGATGCAATATGAACCGTCACACCAAACTTAATCACCCTTAGTCTTTGTTCACAGGCCAACAGGAAGAACTTATTTTTAAGAGAAAGATCTTGCTGTAACTGCCAGAACATGTATTCCACGTACACATACGAGTGTTGCAATCAAACTGAGGACATGAACAACAAAACCCATGCAAATAGTTCACAATAACTTCATTAGATTTTGTCGCACAAAGAGTAAAATCTTCACATCGAGCCATCACACCATTCACTACAGGAATATTTTCAGTTAAAAAGACAAATGCAGACAGAAAAAAATGCACACTTGTTAGCATTATGTGCACGTGTATTTAAACTTTTGCAAGAGTCAGTGGATTTTGCTGTTCAATCTGATTACCGGTGTAGTTCTGCGCAGTACATAACTGTATGGGATAACTTGAATAATCTATACTATGACCATACACATCATCCTATGACATACTATACAATAATATAACATACTATTACACATCATAAAAAACACATCAATATGATGCATTGTACAATACACACTGAATTACATAATTATGACACATGATACTACATCATAACACATCGTATTACACAATGATGACATACTATACTACGAAGCATCGCACAATGCCATGACACACTGTACTACATTATAATATATTTTATTTGTGTAGGGCTTTTCGAAATACTCAGACACTTTACATTATAAAATCAGCAAACATTATGACACACAATATAATATTACGACACATTTTACTATATACAATGACTCATAGTATACAACGACACAATATACCATAGTATGGCAGCATAGTATACTATATGAGGATGCAACTTTTAAATAGTATACTATGCTATAGCACACCTACTATAGTTTTACACCGTGCTATACTATTATACACCATACAATACTGTAACACGATACTGTTATAATATACTATGATGCATAGTGTAGTATAATTATCACTGTGTATACACATGCACACAAATATACACCGCATATCCATGGAGTCGAGATTATCATCTTCACACTTCAATTCATCCCTAAAGGCTGCATTCACTCTGCACTAAAAGCTCCGTTCAGTAACACATGATCCATTACGTCAATGTGGCCACATGTAAATTAACTTATCACACCAGTAGAACTACTCGTTCTAAAGGTTAAAAGATGAAAGATAAATATGATTTATCATTAGTTTCACATTTTGAAATGTGTAAAGCATCCCAAAATAACACGGTGGTTCCATGATGGATGACAAAACCAAAGACATCAAAACACACAAAACATCTCAAGATATTATTTGTGGCTAAAACTTCAGCACTGACATCAGTACTGGCTTCAAATTCCCAGCAGCAAACAGGCACTACAAGACACAGATAATGGAAACAGTTAACTGACAGTGAGTGAGTGCAAATTCATGGGTGGTGTCCTGATGTTTCCCAACCCTAAATTAAATAAGACATCAGTGTTCATTACTGTCATATTACGTGAACCAATGTGTTACATTAGTGCTACTAGAGCAGCACAGCATTCTGGGACTACGTGGCATACCTCTTCTAATTTTCTCAGAACTGGTGGCAGATGTGAATGACCACTGGTTGTATGAACAAAAGAAGCTGCTGACTTTACGCAAACAATCTGAGAACTTCATTTTGATTAAGTTCCCACCTTTGTGCGAGGATCCTTTTAAAATGTCAGGTGTATGCAATGGAACTCAACTTACAAACTGCCACCCCACACCGCTATGTCTCACTGCATTATGTGTCTTTTTGTCTCTCCAAGTGTGGTAAGAATATCCGCCATTTAGGTGTCATGTTCTTTGAAGGCTTTTCTGTTTCAATTCGTTAAAGGAGACCCAAGCTGTGATGGCTGCTGCTCTGATTCTACCCTGCAGCAGAGCAGAGGAAATGGGGCTCATTCCTATTTAAAGGCTCTGTCTGAGACCTGACGGTTTGGGTCTATTTTCAGAGAAGCAGAGAGAAACTGAGGCAGTGGGGGATGGGATGATTTAGAGCAAACCGATATTTTTCATTGTCTCTCAGTCTTGAAATGGATCCAATTCTCCTGAACCCAGTTGAAATCGCACATGAAAAACAGATTCCTACTGTTGCCACAATCACAAAAATATGCTAAGACCAAAGGCCAGAGATGGCTTACTGTCAGCCTGCAGCAGTTCAGGACAACTGCAGAGAGCAAAACAGGGACCTGCCCCACAAAAACATACATGTGGCAACACCAACCTTGACACTCATTTGAAAGGACAGGGAGGTTGCTGATGTTTAACCCCCTGCACCCCAAGCAGTTTCCGGGGTTTTTATTGCTTGCATCACCATTGCACCATTGCATCATCATTTACTCACTGCCTTATTTTTCACTGCACTATAAAATCCTGCACCTCTATGGAAGCAACAGAAACATTGCTTTATGTACAGAGAATTCAAACATGTCTTTTGTAAAGCGCAACAAGGTTATAATAGCATAAATTATATATAAAGAACAAAAGTAGAATTTTTCGGATTGTTTTATGAAAGTGAAAAAAAATGGTATCAACGTGTAACATTTGTCCAAGTGCCCATAGATGTTACCAACACAGGGAAATATGCTCTATATACCATAGATTTTTAACTATTTATATTTTAAATTTGTGTTTAGGCTTAGGTTTGGTTAAGTTTTCTGCCGGAACAGCGTGATTGGTTCAAGGACCCTAAGTAAGTCGAAGACTTTGTTCTTTTCTGGGGCTCCATTCGTATATCTTCACGTTTTAGAGCTCAAAAGCCTCGAAAAAGTTCATTATCCTCAGGCACTGTCTGAAACAGGCCATTGCAGTTCCTGTACCTTTAAAGGCCCACCCTCCCAACACGTCCACTATGTTCTAATTGGCCCTTTATGATGTTTAACAAATAATAACAGTGAGAGTCGACTTATTTTTCTTATTCTTTGCTCAAAATGTCAACCTCTCATGTACAGAAATCTAATTGGACCTGAGGCCTGTGCTACAAAGCAAGTAAAAACCCAGAGTGTGTTTTTTTACACAAACCTGTTTATCAACTTGTGAAGTCAACAAAGGGATGAGTCGTCAAAGTGCTAGTCTGCACTTCCCATCCTCATCATCAAAGCATCAAATAAACAAATATCTTTAAGTAGACTGGTGTTTGTCCATCCAGAGTTCCAGAGACTTAGAGAACAAAGAAGCATTGAAGGTGATCTGGGGGCCCAATACCTTCCCAAGAAATTTCATGCATGTTTTTTTTTTCTTTTATCAGTCTTCTGTCTGTATATAAATTGCCAGTTTTGGAACTTTTGCCAAGCATAATACAAATACTCCCCCTTTAATGCCACAGTCAGTAACAGTCAACACTGCTATAGTACAGTTATTTCAGAACAACATTTAACTTAATCAGCATTTTTAAAAACTCAAGCCACATAGATTGGAGTTTGATGCTAAATGACTGCACTGTAGATAAGTGAAAATGTGTTTTTATTCCACTGAGCAGTTGTGTGTGGTGCAACAAC
Source organism: Amphiprion ocellaris (assembly GCF_022539595.1). Taxonomy (NCBI): domain Eukaryota; kingdom Metazoa; phylum Chordata; class Actinopteri; family Pomacentridae; genus Amphiprion; species Amphiprion ocellaris. The sequence continues at coordinate 29,175,422 of NC_072767.1, read as the reverse complement.
AACACAAATCAACTACAATTTGCATGGAGCTCTCCCCTCCCCCTCTCCGGGGCTACCAGTCTCTCTGAGTGACAGATTGCATTGGCAAGCGCAGCCCTGCCTCACATGGCCTATGTGAGGTCAGCGAGGCTAGCTGTCTGTCGGTGACAGATGGTAGCATGTAGGCCCTGCCAGCTAGCCTCGCTTGACGGGCAGTTAAACCTGCTCCAGGCAGCTCGTGTCCATCTGAATGCAGCAGGTCAGCGAGGACCACTGAATCAGCGGTGGTTATCTCACAGCGAGCTGCCGTTCTGGCTCAGATTAGAAGGCCGAGCCTAAGTCAGAATCCCAATCACTTTGAGAATCTCTTTAGAAGGTCAAGTCTGATGTACAAATCTGGAGGAAGTCATGGCTACAGGCGGCTTCGCAATTTCCATAATGGGACAGGAATCCCATTTACTAGAGCAGTGCAGGTGCAGCTGAACAAAAGATAAAACCATTATGGTGCAGGGCTACACCAGTTAACATCAATACTGCAATTACAGAGATTAAAAAACACCCCAACGAACCACAATACTATTACTACAATAACAATCTGCAGAGCTAAAAACTACAGCCAAAATGCTTTACGTTCATGATGTTATCAAGATATTAATCATCATCTGCTCACAATAAATAATCAAAGTATCATGACACTGTAGTTCTTGTTTTTAGTATTTGGCTTTCTCTCCCGTGCCTGCATGTTTTACACTTGACATTCCAGATTACAGCCTTTGTTTACTGTATTTTCTGAATGGTTTTACCGTAGTAAGCTGTTAATCCACATACCATAAGAACTAGTCGCGAGTCTATTTCCAGTAACAGACGGGGAGAGAGGAGGTAGTGCAACGGACAAATAGGATGAGCCTATTGACAGCTGGAGGTGTCCGATGACCGTGAGTAGTTGTGAGTGAGGCTGGAATCTTGGAGTAGAGTAAGATGTGCTCAACTCCATTACCTGTGGAAGGACCCAATGACCTGCCAGTGCAGTGACATTCTTCAATACAGAGGAAAATAAATGTGGTTTACTTTGAGCACTGTTAATGGAGTTACTATTAATGAGTCATGTACAAACTGCGGAACCTGAACGGTCAGTTAATCCTTAAGCACACATTTAACAAGGTCATTCAACATGTCTGTGTGCAGCAGTCGGCTGTGAGGTCGCCTGGGAAAGAAATATTTATAATATACTTATTTTCTAAGCTTCTGTCATCATTACAGTCCACTGCAAACCTCTGCATACATCCAGCAATTCAGTTAATTGAACTGACCAGATAACATTGGCCCAAAACCTCTTATTGTCTGACTCTCCTTTAGAAAAATGCTACTGCTTGAATGTGATATTTAGCACTTACTTTGAAAGGAAATGAACGATGAAGACGTGCTGCTGTGTGAAAATTGCAAACAGAATTCACTGTGCCCTGACTTTATAGAAGAAATAGAGCTAGTGCAATAATATTAGCTCGAAGGCACATCTTCATGAAATATTTAATGCTAAACGCTTGGTGACGTGGGTTAGATGGGACACTGCTGAGCTAACTTCTAACAAGCTAGCAAGCGGAAACATGCAAGCAGTGGAAGAGAGTCAACTTCAGCTCAGGTCTCAGGATCATACTGCACAAGCTTTTATTAAAGACGAGAGGATCAAAGCTCTTGAAGTTCGTCGCTACCTGAATGTTAGGTTAACAAATTGCCATCAAGTCCTGTACCTCAAGTGTTGCAGATCGTTGCTCTTTTGTGGAGCAGTTTATACTGCAGAGGAAGGACAAAGAAAAGCAGAAAGCTGAATGCAGCTAAAAAGCTACGACAGGTTCCTCTGTTTGGACTCTGTTCCCGCAAAAGGACGAAATATCTACAGAGTCAGGATTTTCGGGAGTTTTTATGGAGTCGGCACCTCAGACCAATTCATTGACTTCAGTGGGTCATTTACCAAATGTCCTTTGATATGCTGGTAATTTTTTGCATCGTAACACATTGTGTATCATTTCTCATGTTTTTTCAAGTAATCTTTCTGATCATTCTCTTTCACAGAATGGGAAAGGTGCATGTAGACAGCAAAATCCTAAATAACCTAGCCTTGTATCGATAGTTCCAAGACTGGGTGGGTGTCAAACATGTAGGTCTATGGCTAAAAAGTAAACAACAAACTGCTAAAAACCTTGAAGAAATCGAAATCAACACAACTTTGGCCATCAATGAGAGAAAAATAAAGATGCAAGTGTTTACAAGGTGTTTTAATAGATAAAGTTGTAATTATTCTTTCATATCAGATGGTCATGTTTTATGTTGTCCAGACGCAGAGACAAGGAAAGAAGCATAAACTGCTGGACAATCATGTGAGGTAAGTGTTCGCGACATCAATCCTTCTTCAGAAAAGGTGCCTCTATTTCCCATGAAGCTCATTAGCATTTGCATTTGTTTAAATTTGATTGAAATACAAATATAAATGCTGAAAGTCAATCACTAGCAACCATTTTTACCAGAAATTGTTCTATTGCACAGCTGTTACTGATCTCCAAGGCAGAAAACTGTGTCTTGACTAGAGATGTCTACAAATGAAAGTAGAGCAGCACCTGCTATCACCCAGGCCTTATCTTTATTTATCTCCATTTCTGTCTCTTTATTCCTCCCAGGCTCAAAGGGTCTTGGGCTTTTTGAGTTAACCAGGGACATGCACTTCGCAAGAGGTGTGGAATGTGTCGCTTCCTTTAGGACGCACTAGTGAAGAAGCGCCAGAAATATTTGTAGTGTGTTTTGAGAGTGGCACATTCTGGAGGAGGCACAGCACTCCAGCTGATTTCTATTCAAACTGCTGCACTGAATCAATACAGTGGGCTGAATCATTACAGAACAAAGACCTCTTTCTTCTCTTGTTACATACAACAGCCTTGTGAGAGGAGCACAGTGTTCTGCACAACTGCATTAATAAAAATACAGAACACATACAAAAAATAAAAATAAAAGGCTCAGACTTCACAGTTCAGAAAAGAGAAACTTAGGAAAATAGCTTGACAAGCTTCTCCTAAAGGGGGAAGATAAGGCTCTGGGATGGTACTGATGCCATTTTGTCTTGCTCCTAGGGTCATCGAACAACGTTTACGTGTTCAATCAACACTAGGAGTCAGCGTGAAATTAAAGATAAAAGTTTCTGCCGGGCACAAACTAACTGGGCCTGTAGTTTGACTTGAATTCCTGTCATAAAGATCCCTGATTCAAAGGTACTAACATAGCTGCATGCTGCGCAACATAAAAACAAAATGTTTCTCTGACATCACCGTTTGTCTTCCTCAAACAGATTTATCCGTCTGTTTCACATTACATCTCAATAAAAAAAATATTTCCTGCACTGCATGCAAAAAGGCTTGGTTCTTGGTTCTGGCTACGAAAATGAAACCATGCACCAGTGCTTATGGGCTGTTTATGTAAATAACACTGATACACTGAGTGACTAAGAGCTACAGCGTCGAGTTGTAACGTCACGAATGAAACAAGTAGAGCTGAGGTTTCCACAGTGGGGAAAACAAAACCCTCCAATAAGGCTGACCTGACATTAACACAGCTAACCACCACAGTGTCTGAGAGCAGACGTGAAGCTGTCACAGCAGAGTATCTCGCTTCCAACAATGTCAGCAAGTATCACCACAGAGACTCTCAGTTTCTGTGGGTCCTCTCCTGCTTTGTACATTGTTTGTTGTGTGCAGAGTTCACAGGAAATCTGCTGGATTCTTTAACAGGTCCTAACAGGAAGACGGTGCAGATCCTCTAGTGGAAGTCATACCGAAACTTGAAAGAGCAAAAATAAACTCACTTCCAACGTGTTTGTTCTCCTCGGTAAAGTAAGACAACAGGGAGTAGAAGGGATACAGAAGGGAACAGGGTTCATGGGAAACGTGGTGCAAAAGTAGGGAAGCAACAACTCTAACAATGTTACCTGTGTGTCAATTTAGGGGGATTTCCAGGACAAAAGAACTGCCTAGACATCCTTTAGAGAAAGTGGTCTCAGTCCACTTACAAATTCTGGGCTGATTTGTTTGTGGTACGATTATAAACCAAACTCGATGTTGTATCAACTGATAAGCAAGTCTCATCACTCAGTCACCATCTTGAGAACATCCACAGTCTCATCTGTACCAAACATATACTAAACTCCAAAACCGATTTTCATTCTGAACCATGAATATTATGTACTGTAAGTCCCCAGCAGATGACAAAAATCCAGTTGCTAGTAGCTAGCCAGACAATGAACCAAGGTCTAACGTGAAACCTTCTCATTTTGTGTACATACTTGGTCACACTCAGCCAATGAGCAGCATCAATGTTCCTACATGATTTAAGGTGATTTTCTCCTAAAGAAACTAAACAAGTGAGCCTGGCAGCCAAACGGCTTCATTACTGTATTTCAAAATTAAGGCAAATGGCTATGTAACTCTTCTCTAATCTAACTCAAATCTTTAACAAAAAAAAAAAACATGTTCAATTCATACATTGATTTGGGCCACAGCAATAGTGGAGAAGCATTTATTAATTTTCTGTATTAATCCTCAATACATTGGCACTAAACTGATTAAAGAATAGAGGTGCCCCTGTGCAGAGTCCACCTACATGCTACATTTGACTAGACTGAAATGCTTGATATTAGAGATCATCTTCACACCAGTGCAAAACCTACAATTGGTTCGTGTGTAGTAATAGAAGACATTAATTTTCCCTAAAGTAAAAAAACATTCAGTACAAATCATGCAACAAGAACCAACATCTGTAAGGAATTAACAGCCATTCACTGAATGTTCAAAGACCAGTATTGTTAAAGGACAAACTAGAAAAATTTAGGTCCTTGATTATTTAGAGTTATGGATATTTAATGCTCAGGCTCTGAAAGCAAAGTCTGCACAATCTGAGCCGTGAACAGGCAGGTAGAAACACTTTACAGCCCAGCCTGGCTGTAGATCACTCACCACAGTAGTAAGCCTGTATGCACCACCAGTATGTTCAGTCAGGGCTTTGTACCATGGGCTCAGAACCTGCAGCAGAAAGGAGTTTAAAACCCAGTTAGAGATCAAACAAAACTGACAGTAAGGAGGTGTTGTCAGAGGTTATGTTATGCATTTAAAAAGAAAAGACATACAACACAGCATGCGTCACAAAAGTTCCAGAGTTTCTATTCTCCTCAAGTGTCTGTGCAAGACGTCAACACATTTCTCACAGGTCAAAGAGAAGTGAAGGATTTAACCACAATAGTAAATGCATTTTATACTTGAATTATTTATCATTGAGCATAATTTTATATTAGTGAGAAAACTGCATATTTTAGTGTACTTGGAAGAGGATCGTACCGTGAAGTGAATAACTGCACGTCAGGTTCAAAGACATTCAGTTTACAGTCTTGATGGAGGAAAGAAATCTGAAAATATTGACCCGTAAAAGCTTTCCTTAGAAAACTTCTCTGTGCAATAATTCCATTCATTTAACGATTAATTTAATAGTTGACAAATAACTGATTCATCATTGCAGCTCTATTCCACAGTGCCTTTTGATTTTATTGAAGGGATGTTTCAAGGTTTGGTCATTAAAGGCAAAACATTATCAATGTCAATGCTTATCATTTTGATAATTTGTTGCTATTCTTTATCTGATGCAACAGCAAACCGAATAAATGACAACTGCACAATTAATTGAATATTCATGATGATCACAATTTTGACCTCTCACAAATAATTGAAGACAACCAATTGCGATACTGACGCAGCAGCAAAAACACAACATGACATTGAAATGAAAGAAGACGACAGTTTATCTAAAGTGCAATAAAAATCATGACCTCAATAGTGATCAAAAGAATCATGTTTATCATTCTGGCCACAATTGCTTAGTGCTGTATTTGGGACTGTTGGCTGAGCAAACCAAGCTATTAGGAAACTGCAATTGGCATTTTTCACTACTTTCCAATAATCCATTGCAGCATTAATGTGCACGTACACACAATGCAATACACCTGATGTTCCATTTATCCAATATTCCTGTAAGAGGCAGAGAAGAAAAGGGCTACTAGGCTGCAATCAGATGCAAACAATGCAGGTTATACACTACAAAAATACAATGAATGTAAGCATATGTGTATTTGTCACAACAAAACAACACAGTGCAGTTTTTAAGCAGATTTGAATGCTTATATCAGCTCCAAGATGCAGGCAGCACTAATTAGGCGGTGTGCTATTCTTGCTGTCTGCACCCACACTGCTAAAAACCATCAAAATGTAAAATAATCCCTCACTAATGCAATGAACTGAAGGCAAGAAAAGTGAGAAGCACATGGGCATTGAATGGCCTGACCATGTGACTGACACTCATTCAGACGTCTGAACAATGGTTCACCTCTTCAGTCTGAGGACAGAGGGAGACAACAGCGCACCAGTTAGACTGTCCACATGGACAGTGGGTGGCCGTAATAAAAATGTAAAGCAACGCTCTAATTTACCCTGCAATCAGAATTAGCTTTATGAAACCTATAATGTTCCATTTTTAGTGAAACTGTGATTCAACTCTATGGTAATTATCAAGGCTGCAGACTGAGGTGAGTGCTGCTAGATTGCATAATAGTGTGCACTAGAAATCACACAACATTAAGTTGTTTTTTTTTTTCCAGGCTCCTTTTCCTTGCTCACTCCTTCCTTCACTGTTGTTGCCTGACCTGAATTCCCTCTGTGCCTTTTTCCTTAAGTCATTGTTTCCACTGATTCCTCTGTCTTTCCTTTCTCCCCGTCTCATTCTGTGTCGGTCAGGCTGCAGAGCAACGGCACAGATAACCTTACGACAAAGAAACCAGGCGGGAGTAGCTGGGTGTGGCTGGAAATGCTGAGGCGCTGAAGGTTGCAGAGGGCTTGCTAGAGGACACGGCCCTGGCATGCCAGGAACGAGATTTGTAAAAGCAGCACCAGGTTGTCAAGATAGTTATCTCATGGATCAAACACGGAATATGAAACCTGTGTTTTTATCTCTGCCTTCATCAATAACCCTTTAAACAGAGAAAGATGATAATCAACATACTTGCACAGAGCAGTATCCCGCAGGGCTAGCGGAGGGTGGGTGAACCACATAGATATTTATCAATGTCACTCACTAAATTCAATTTAGTATAGACTAATATAAGCTACCTGCCTCCTAAACCCCCTGCTGCTGCTAGATCAAAGTTAAAAGGGAAACACTGATGCGCTCCAGCTTGTAGAAAGGCATAGCAACTAGTGAGGTTTAAGGGGACTCCGGAGGTAAACAACACAGTACGGCAGCAGGATTCATTGAATATTAATCTTCATCGCAATTTTGAATTCCCGCAACTAAATAAACATGATTCACTGTGATACTGATGTTGAAAATGCTCTGTTCATAGAAAAACAAATGCAACAAATCAGATCAAGTGCTTCGTAAACAAGATTTATTGATATGTTGCTCCAAGGAGGCACTGTGAAAAAGGGCTGGTTTTACTTTAATGAGAAGATTTGTACATTAGCAAGAAATTAGCACAACATGGAAGTGAAAGCAGTGCTCTGTTGAAACTTAAAAGTAAAATAAAAATATACAATCCCTAAAATCAATAACTGTGCTAAATAATCTTGATCAAATTGATTAAATAAATTGTTTATCATTTTGGGTAATAATTGAGCTGCAAAAATGTGTCATTTTGTACCTAGTTTGTACTGAATTTTTTGGGCCAATGCTGCTTTTCAGGGAGTAAAAATATCACAGTCAATCAGCTAGGTCACTATTTAACTTTCCAGCAACATATTTCACAAACTACTTTAATTTACTGCAAAGACACCACTTGACTCTGCTTCACAAGACTGTGCTCCAGGCTCTGCTACATGTACTGCAGGCAGTATTGAGTGCTGTAAACAAGGAGGCCAAAGTATGTGATGGTACAATTTCTAAATTAATGCAATCATTTTCTATTAAAAGAAAAAAAAATCCTATCAACACCTGCATATTTGTAATCGGCCAAAATCAGCCAATAACACCAGCCAAGGAATACATGGGCAGAGCTCCAACACACCACGTAAGGTTGTTTGAGGGGAGGGAGAACAAAGTTGACAGTGAACAAAGTCAGACAACAATTCTCCAAAGCACAGTCACATTCTAATCATTCATTCCAATCAATGAGAAAGGCCTTGATAATACCAAATGTTGACCAGCTACAACCAGCTTCAGACATCTAAAACAGAATTTTAATTGCTGTATTAACTCACATATTAACTTCTGCATAATCCTCATTACCTGTGTTTTCAAGGCCTCTGACAATGTGAGCACATCTGGCCCAGAAATGTTTAGTATAAACCCTCAAGATTCAGCTCCAACCGCTATGGTGGTTGTGCAAAAAAAACACACCATGGAACACAGTGGCCTATCTATTTAATGCAGAGCTGCATGTGCTGTTGTCGCTGACAGCTTTGTTGTTGTCAAAGAGTGCTGACACGCCAGTCCCAGTATGCCAGTTCTATTATATACCGTGATGAAACATACTGATGGTGACACCACTGCCAACAATTTATATTACTGTCACTACCATGGCTTCTGTTATTTTCGCAGGCCAGTATGACACAGCACAAAGCTCCTGTCTTTATTGGCAGTTTTATTTTGCTTTGCCACAGAGCTGTTGCACTTCTACTGAGCAATCACTGGCACAGCAGCCACAGCAGCAGTGTGTTTGGATGGAGCTGCAGTGGCCGAGCCTCCAGGAACACTGTCGGGCTGCGAGGCAATTTTGGTGAAATGATCACTTTGATATTGAAGGATCCCGACAGTGGCCCACGCTGACTGAAAAAGTATGTTTTTTGCTGCCAAGGCTACAAAACCATTACATTTCTCTGAGCGTCACAAACACCCTAAATCTCGCTTTTTCGAATAGCAGCTTGGTCCTTTGTTCCAATTAAATAAAACTGTCTCAATGAAACAGCATCGTTAAATTCTCGTCATTCATGTGCCAAAGAGGGCAGACTTTAACTGTGCTGTCTTGGTCTACAGCTGACGGTAGTTCACCATTTTATGATGGGCAGATTTAGAAGAAGACTAGAACAAGAATCAACAGCTGTAGTTGAACAGGGTGGATATGGAGTCTGTCCCCGGAACAAGAGAGTCACAGCTGAATGACTACTTTCAAAATAAAATATTTAAATATAGCAAACATACTAAATAGGAAGGTCAGATTGCTACCCCTCCCTTACTGTGGCCAAAGCAGGCAACCTGTTTGCACGATATGCTATAAAGTCACTTTGCGATGATTTTAACAGCTATTGCGATTACAATGTAATATTTTTTGTGTGAAAGGTAATGTTTGAATTTCTGTAGCACTGAAACAAATAAAAATTAGTTTTTTGTGGTTTGTTCTAAACAAGCATGCTCCCTTACGACTGGAAAATACGATTTGTGGCCAAGGAGTTTTCTGTACCGCCACTGTGCTTGATTTAAAATGTGACGCACTGACTGCTATATCAAAAAATTGCAGCTCCTACGATGTGAATATTGCATTTGTTCACATTGCGATAATATTTTGATTAACTGTTCAACTAGTGCAAGCAGTTAAAGTTTTTATTTATATATATATATATATATATATATATATATATATATATATATATATATATATATATATATATATATATATATATATATATATATCTCAAACATACATATACATCAAAATACAGCAAAGCTCCACTGAGTTTTGTATAACAGCATATTGGAGTGATTTTCCAAGTAGTTTTTCTACCATAGAACTCTCTCACTTTATATCTAAAGGACAAGTTACTGCCCCCAAGTTTCTCTTTCCTGCCTCATCAGACACCAGACACTGTAGTCCATGTCAGGCGTAACCAGTCATAAACTCACAGCTCCCTTATCGATGAGAAGAGCTCGTGAACAACAGGCCTTCCACTTAACAGCAGCGCCACATCATAAACATGGGTCATATACCCAAGTCCATGTTAACACCACAAATCCAAAACAAGATCGGTCTTCTTTTAACACTGTCCGATCCAACACAGTGCGAGACAAACTCAACCATGCGCAGATTCTTTAGACTAAACCCAGCATTACAGATAAACACATCAACTTCTGAAGCAGCACTGAGCCCAGGCAATTCCTGATGATAATGCAGTACAATACATCACAGGCCTGCAAGGATCCCGTGACATTTAGCAGGAGCTAAACACAACTCGGCTCCCTCTTTCTTATGAAATACAACAAGTGACACCTCATCACAGGGACAAACTCTGACTGGTGAACCACTAAATCAAAGTCACACAGAGTTTGAGGTTGAGACAGGCTGTGGGCCATTTTTGGCCTTAGCAGTGTTTTATTTGGGGAATTCCTGTTGCAATAAGGCTGAACTTTGTAAGATAACATCCTCATGATCTGGTTCTCATAATTAGTTTAGTTGGTACAACACTGATACCGGCTGTGCAAGTTTAATGTAGTCTGCTCCATCAGATTTATGAGAAATGAGCCACTCATGCTCCCAGTATAAACAGTAAAACGGCTGTTCTACATACTAAGCATCAATTACAAAAATCCCCCCAAAAAGCAGACTGAAACAAAACCTTGTCTCAATTATATCTTCATTATTATTTTTCCAAATCCAAAAACACAAAGCAAAGCAAAAAAAATAATTGGATTCCACAGTGTGATCTTTGGACCTGACATAAGCAACAAACATTGTGAAGTGCAGCTAACTAGTTTACTGCCTTTCAGTAGTGAACTTGCATTACTAAGCCTCAGAACAAATCATTAGTTGCGTTAACGACATCATTGTCTACTTTGGAACATACTGCCGGCCTTTCCCTTTAAAGTGGTGCAAGTATTTTATTATTACTCCACCAAGGAACGCATTAATTGGTTCGTCTGTTTGTTTGTCTGTCTGTTAGCAACATTGCTCAAAAACTGACTAATGGATTTGGATGAAATTTTCAGGGAAGGTCAGAAATGACACAAGGACCAATTGATTAGATTTTAGCAGTGAGGCGGCTTATAGTCTGGAGATTTCTGTATCATTGCGAGACGGCGACAAGGCATCACTGTAACTATGACAACAAGCGAACACTACGTCAGTTGCCTTTCTGACGATCACATGATTGTGATCCTGCTACAAATCGACCGTTGCAGACTTATTGGGACTTATCCATTGGAAATGATACAAGGAACAATTGATTAAATTGTGGAGGTGTTTCCGAGCCCCATCAATTCCCGCCACCCGTTACATATTTAGGTCACGTGATTTGGTATCCGTACATAATGTACACATGTACAACACACGCCTGTGCTCAGCGTAAGGTCATGTTTTTTGTGGGTCTGTATTAAATGGCCACATTCTACGTTGCCGTGATTTCTGATCATCAATGACTAATAAACAAATGCTGCATTTCTAAAAAAAAAAAAGCAAAAAAAAAAAAAAAAACAGCTGCATTTCTGATGATGCCATATCTGGGAATGAACAGCCTTGGCGGAGTACTGCGCCTTCTGAGTGCTTCTCTAGTTGTTGGAGCCAAAATATGATTTCTTTGTTTTGATTATTGTGAGTGTCGGTATGACTGTGTGGGTGTGGCTTTAGGAGCCACAGGGTTGTCCACCGTAGGGAGTGGACTGCATATATACCAACTAATGAGTGAATGAAGGCAGGTGTGCAGTTTTGAGAATGAAGCCAAACAGTTTTCGACCGTGCGAAAACACTGTGTCAGGCAGGTGAACGCTTTCAGGTTGTACATTTTTAGTTTATTGGAAATTTAATGTATGGACTGAGTGATACCTCACCTGCAACTGCTGTCAATAAATGGAACATACAATACAAACAAGCAGAGACACTGTGTTAATTTGAAGCTGTACACGTCACACTTAAGCCGACCTAACTGCCACCTCAGTGACCACAGGTAAAGTCACTACACTAGTTTATAATGTTCCACCACTGTCTTGTCACGATACCCAAATCCTGGATTAGATACAATACCAGTCTAAATATATCGATGCTGATACATTAGGAATAGTAATCGAATAATAATGGACATAACATGGATCTTAAAATTTGTATTTGTAATTGATTTTAAAAAGTATTTATTAAAATGTCAAATCAATGTAGTGGAGGACGTGAAAAGAAGCGATAAAACAACAGGAATGAATCTTTGTTCCAAACTGCGTTCACACATTTTCAGATCCAACGAGAACTGCTTTAGTCTTTTTGGACATTGTTAAGTATATAGTCATCAAGCGCACGTTTACAATCCTTTTAAAGGGCTCTCATTTTAAAACAAGTCAGCTGGAAGCAAAATAATTGAGATGGAGGCCAAATTGTCAACAAACTATGAAACAATTTCTGCAGATCTTGCTACCATTTTAACTGTAAACTACACACGTGCCATGCTAGATTCAAAAACTCAATGTCAATTTTAGTCACTCACTGAAGTATCAGATAACAAAACTAGGACTACTGCCTTGCAGCTGAATACCTACACCAATCAGTCAAGTTGCAGTTTACAATCCTGTTTGTCCAGACTCATAAATGTCGTGAAGACTTTGAAGTGTGAAAGTTCATTGACAGGAACAAGAGACAGAGTCAAATTCCTAGAATGTGTTCACGTGTTTGGCCAGTAAAACTATGATAGAATTAAAACACGCAATCCTGACAGTAGATATGGGTTTTGCTGCAAACAAGCACTTTCATGCATCTTTAACCCCGCACATCTACACAATTACCACGGTTTTAGGATGGACACTCATTATCAGTGTGACTACATTACTCTCTGGTCAAATGTGACATGTGGTCACAGTTATGCCTTCTGTTCCTCAGTTACTGCATTGAGTAATGGCCAGAAAAGTGTTTATGCCGAACATAATGATGTCACAGAGAAGTTGACCTTTGACCTTTTGGAGAAAAAATTACATTAATGCATCATTTTATATTATTAGTCATGTGTGTGCCGTTTTGTCATAATTAGCGTTAAAATTCTTGAGTTATGGCCAGTAACTCTGATCAGATCAAATAGAGTCTACGTAGACGCTTGTGCCAAGTTTCAAGAAATCGCCTCAAGGTTTTCCTAAGATACTATTTTAAAGAGAATTGGATGGACTTACAGATGGATAGATGGACATAAAATCCACTGAGCAGGAAGAGTGGTAGCAGACATGTCCAAGTAACAATAAGTGAGTTTAGCCTGTGATCAGTTTACGGAAGTGGTATCAGCATGCAAGGTTGATGAACACCACACTGTACCACAGAAGGGGTGGGGAGGTGGGACCAAACCATGTGCTGCTGACCAACTAAAAAAGGACATCCAAGTCACCAGTTTTGCATGACTAGTACTTCTGACTTTAACCAAGAGAAAGGTTGCATTTTAAGAGCTAGTTGGTTACATTAGAATGTATTCATATTTGGAGCAACAGCAGTCTCTCTTTGTCATGCTGCCTGTAAAGCTTGCACTCCTCCATAGAGTGCTCCATAACCAAATTAACTAATATCTACAATTTGTGTTGAATAACACAGCTGTCTACAGTATCTATGGTATACTGTCTACTTCACCAATGTAAAAAATCTAAATGACCTGAGAAGAACAAGCATTTTATTTGCTCACGGAATTTTCCCTTAGCAATAATACTGTTCTTTATCCATTGAACCACAAGCAGTTTCTGGACTGTCACATTTTTAGTCACCGTGGACTCATTTTTCACTGAGTATGGCACATTTCATGGAAACACCACTGCCTTGGCTAGAAGTAGAAAGGACTCAATAATGGCTATTGTGCAGTATGACATTTCTGTTGCAATAAATCACGAAAAAGGAAGCACTGAAGCAGTATTTTTTGATTATTTATTTTACAAAGATTGAAAAAAAAAACTGGCATCAGAATGTGTCCACAGGTGTTACCAATACTAGACTCTACATACTCCACAAACTAGGCCTTTTCACATTATTCCGCACATCAACTCCAGAAAGAAATTTCACCATGCTGAGTATTATTTTGCTCTCTATCTCTCTAATTTGTTGCCATATTTGTCTCTTCTCTGTGCGATCTAAACACAGCCTACTGTTCAGCTGAATACTCAATGAGTCTTTACTGCATGCATGTTGGTCACAACTGAGTGACTCATTGGCTCTCAGTTGCACCGAGGAGAATCTGGTGCAAATGGTTTATTTTTAAGGATTTTTTTTTTTTAACGAGGCACATAGAATAAAGTGATTTTAATGAAATATCATAGTTTCAATTGAGATTTGGTTGTGTGTCCTGATGGAAGTGCGTATCAGATGATTATTTCAAGTACCATCTTAACGGTAAAAATCTAAAGAGAGCTTGTGGCTCTGGAAAATGGTGTAATCTTGGTCTACATGTTTAAAGTTAACATGCTTTTCAAACCTTCTGATGGGTTTTCAGATTTTTTTCTATATCTCCTATTTTGCTGCACTGAAAACGTATTAATATTGCAGCACTGCCGGAGTGTTTCAAACTGAACAATCTTCTGTACTGTGAAAGTCGACAACCTTTCTATTGGATGAGACCAGCCTCACTGCCAGACTTGAGTCATGCTACACATCCACGATGACACTCTACTGACAAAATCAAACATGCTCGACGGAAACAGTGTTGCAAGAGGCCGAAGAGCCAGAGTCAGCACTTGATGCCACATGATAAAATCTGCACCCACAGAGCAGTTGCAGTGTGGCAGTCCAGTTTTGGCAGATTAACCCAGTCCCGGAAGGCAAAGAATGCCCACTGACCCTGTGTCTTTTCTTTCTGGCAACACAGGGGCAACAGCTGCACTGGAAAGTTCCCATGAGCAAATATAAGCCAGTGAGCAAAATGAGCATTCCTGTCACAGTTTACTATCTAATGCAGGGCTTGTTGTTCAATCAGATATGCTTGTGTCAAGTATTTGGCCTTTTACAGCAAATTATTTTACTGTTAGATCCAGCACAAAAGATTAAGCTGTTAAGATGGAGTTCTCAAAGAGTCAAAGCAGAAACGAGGTTTCTGCTGGGAGAACTAATCCCCCATTTATTAAACATGAATGAACATTGTTATTGGTTAAATGAACAATGTCAAAACAACAGTGCAAAGGAGAAGGTTGGGGTGGTGGAAGAAGCTGCAGCAGCATGACGGTATCAGGAACGTCAGGTTATAGTGGCCTCGCTGTACACCTGCATGAATATGATTGGTTGAGATTAGTCAGCTGATAGCCACACAGCTGTGAATGTGCTGGTGACTGTAAAGCAAAAAGAAAACAGTTGATGCAAGCACAACTTTAGCCATCACTGTGCTTTGTAAACACGCAAAGTACTGAAAATTCGAAGGTGCTCCAGTTTGTGAAATGTTTTAAAATAATAATCTATTAGGCTCCCTTTGTTATTGCATTCTTAAAGGATAATTGCCGTATTTGTCAAGCTTTTGCACTTCCCATTAATGTGGCTATTGTGGGTCATGCTAACGTTGCACTCTGCACATCTGCTAGATTGAAGGGAAGCGAGGAGTCTTACAAAGAGTCGAACCTGTTGATGGCAGAAGGGGGAAATTTGCCTATTTCCAAGGATAAGAGAAATCCCAGCACTGGAACTGCAACTAATGAATTTGTGACATTGACAGAACATTGCTGTACTGAAGACGGTATTTCATCTATCCGAAATCAACAGGAGGAAGAGACCAAACACTCAACTCTCCATATGATAAGTCAAATCTGCTACAAGGAAATCCAGCACTAACACAAGCTTAACAGAATCTCTACAACGGAGGCGGAGTAGAGACTGACTGATATATTATCAGCCGATATTGGCCTATCACATATATATCAATACTGATGCGTATGTTTCATGATATACATTGATATGAAAACTTTCGGTTTTAGAACAGAAGACAGAGAAAGATGCTGGGGGTAACTTAGAAACTGTCAGCAGTCTGTCCAGCAGATTACCTTCAACTCCATTATTTATACGACTCTGCACTGTCTGTAGCACATGTAGCAGAGTACATATTACAGCGGAGCAGACGGTCATGCATGTTTTTATAAATTTCAAACTACTTTGTGAAATACAGAGCTGGAAAGTTAATGAACAACCAATCCAGGATACTTGGCCTGCAGTTCAGCAGAAAAGTCTCTGGATTTCTGTCACAAAACTACTGGTTTCATGAAATATCACATTTTCAAGAATATATGTGGTTAATTTTTCCAACTTCATGGCATGTCACGGGAGAGTAGTTCAAGAACCATCAGAAAATTAAAAATCTGAGGTTTCTTTCTTACAGTGTTGGGCTTTGATAGAAGATGGAATTTTGATGATTTATTTTAAGATAAAATGCCTGTCAATCCCACTGGCAGGTTTTGGGGTTCCTGGGGTTAATGGAAAATAAGCCACTTTAAAATAAACCAGAATTATTAGCCATTAGCAGATACTCAAACACTAAAAGAGCACTTTGAGAGTGTTTGACTGTACTTTTTATGAAATTACATAAAAAACGACTGCAGAATTTTTGTGAAGGTCAGTTGGAACGGTAACATGCCAAAGCTCTGCTGATTAGCTTCCTGCGTCTCCAGATGGGACCCAGAGGCAGCTGCAATCAGAACCTTTTATATATATCGGCCTAAAAAGCATCGCTTCCCCAAACTGAGCCAGCCCTGATTCACAGTGAGCTCATTTTCCTCATCAGTGCAGCAAAAGGGTCTGAATTTTGCCATCAGTTGTCAGTATGCTAAAGGAAAAAAAAAATGTACACATCTGCCCAGTTGATTGTATCTGTTTTATACTGAGACACTGATAGTAGTTTGCACATTTTACAAGCTATTTTATCTGGCAGGCAAGTAACTTGCTAACGCTGCCTGCGTGTAAGATAAAGTTGGACTATGCCGAGGCTTAAGTTCAGCCAGAATCATCTTTTTTGGAGGAGGCATCTGCAGCAGCAAACCCTGCTGTGCCAACACAGTGGCCTCATTGAAAGGAATGAGAAGGCTGCGGTTTTCTGAAGCAGAACCATTGTTTTTGTAAATGCAGCCTAAATGTGAAAATTGCCTCGTCTGACCTCAGCAGCAGCCAGTAAAATTAATAATGAGCTCTTTTGCTTTTTTACATGCTGAACCATGCAATGCAAAAAAAATTAAAGACACAAAATGGAGCTTTAAAACTGTGGGCAGTTTGAAGCAATAGTTACTCCGTGGGTCATTAATCATTTGATGAAACTATTGTTTAACAATAATACACTGATTTTTTTTTTTTTTTTTTTTTTTTTACAGGTCCTTGCAAGTAGGGAGGAGCAATTATTTAAAATGTTATCAAAACTGTGATATGGCCAATTGCAGGAGCTGCAATTCTTTAATAAAAATGTTGTAAACAACAAACCAATATGGCGTAAGGGAACATAAATGTTTGGCATAGATCGTACTTTAAAAATGCATCATCATCTTTATATTTTTTCAGTGAAAAAGAAAGCCAAAATTCGTCACCAAAATCATGACTCTTACTACAATTGTAATATTTTTCACTGTTAACTTTAGAGTATTACCTCCTTTGTGCCTTATATAATAAAGTAGGTAAATTACAAGTTAACTTGCTACATTTAAAATAAAATGTTATCGTTATATCTCCCTTGTTAATACACTCCAGTGTGACATATTACATGTTGCAGTACTCTAATTTATATGGCCACCTAAATTGTGAGCTGGCACTTGCCCCCAGAGGTTGGGGTGAAGCTGCAGGTTTCATGTAATCACCCCCAGTCACTGCAGCAGGGAAGAAGAGAAGCTCCAGGCCTATAAACCTCAAAGCCTGCTGGGTGAAGAGGGGGAGGGTCACCAGCACATTCTTCACAATGCTGAACTTGACCCCTGGGGCCTCCACACACACCATGTGACTGCTGTCAACTCCATGTGTCCATGAAACCTGGATGACTGCGCAATGTGAGTGTGTGTGGGTGAGTCCCTGTTTTAACACTGAGCACGCCACTAAACTTAATTTTTTTTTTTCCATTTTGTCAGGACAAATCCATTGAAAGTACGACTAAGTAACTTTTGCAAGTCCAATAACCTGTTGCATTAAGGAAATGTAAATCCAAAGACATTAAGCAGAGTTTATTTCTGTGCCCATGTGGGAAACGCGGCTTATTATTGTAATGTACTTTATCTGTGAATCTAACTCCAAGCTTGTGTTAGTGTCCTATATAGTATTAAACAGATTCCTAACATTCTTCATGTTACTTTGATCTCACATGAAACAAGCAAATTAAATAACGCTGCTGCTAACTGTTTCATACGACTGACACAGTTTTGTTTTTTCCAGCATCTAATCAGAGAAAATCAGCTTCAAAGAACAACTAATCTATAAACATCTGTCCTTGTCGAGGTCACACACACACACAACTTCTATACTTATTACAATTAGAGATGTGCACACAGAGATACATTGACCTCCTGACAGCAAGAACAGGAGCTGCTTTGCTTTGCTGTATTTGACTGGACAACATGGAAAATAAACAAAAATTAGGACATGACGAGAACAGAACCAAAGAAACTAGCATCCAGTTTACTTTTCTATGAATGCACAATTGGTCTGCCTGCAATGCAGACAGTCAAGTTACAAGTTTGGGCTGTGGGTTCATGACAACACTCCAATTAAATGACTAATTTCATGCCACACAAATCCACATGGCCCCACTTCTCACTGTGTAATAAACACGTTGGCCGCATCTCCTCAAACATTTCCTCATTCTTTTCTCAACTTGTTGTTTAGCCTTCCGCTGTAGTTTCTTTTTTGTTTTTGTTTTTACACTAGAAGGTATTATTAGCATTACGCCAAGTTGTTGCATCCCACTCTCCATTTTGTTTACATCTGTTTCCCCATGAGCTAGTGTGAGGCAGTGCTCTGTTCCCTCTGGCATGATAATCCTAATAATATCCTGTAATGTGTGAGGAAACCTGATGATAAAACCTGCTTCTGTTGTCCCATAAGACAGCCTCACCATTTAAACGAGAGTCGAACCATTTCTTATTTTGCCTCTAACAGATCAAGATAAAATCAGGTCACCAAGCAATTTAAGACTGTATCCAAAGGTTGTCAACTAACTCTGAATTTTGGATGTGTTATTGTACTGAACTAGATTACTCAGTTATATCTTGACAGTATTTCTGTCACAACTCCGCCCCAAACACCACCACTACAATACACAGAGCTGTATTTCTATGGAGGGGTTTGTGAACAGCACGTTAATTTAACAGAAACAAAGCATTGACTGTTTGCATGACCTCACAAATTTCCAAGTTAATTTAATTTAGCCGGTCATTCAAATCATCAAAATCATGCACACAAACTGTGCGCTCATTGTTTAGGTTAAGGCCCTCTTATTCTAAATAATGCCAAATATTTCTCCTCGCCTGTGTACAGGATCCAGGCCTGCTCCATATTTGTGCGTCTTTCTCCATCTCGTGTCAGGCCATTACCTAACTAAGGAAGACATTTTCACTCACCGCACTTTAGTCCATTTTGTCTTTCCCTTTTCAATTCACAACACTGACGAGAACCGGTTACATAACTGTACTACTCCACCACGCTTCCTCTGTGATTTATTAAGGCCAAGTAATCAATGTGTCCTGTGTAGATAACATGACTCAGCTGCCTGCTCTGCAGCCAACCATATTCTTGTCTCCTGTGCTCAACATGTACGCTGCTACATTTATGGCAAATAAACAAATCCAGTATATAATATTCACAGTATATTTTATTCATCCTGTTGTACGCTCTGGTGTCTAGAACAGTAAGGTCGCTGATAAAAACCTCGCTTACAGGGAAATGTGCAGATGTTCAGCAACCTTGGTGGTTAAGAAACAGTTGCGAAAGCCATCAGCTGTCACACGCAAATCCGATTTCCATGTGTGCATGTTATCAAGTTACAGTCATCAAAATACGGGGGCATCATGAAGGGAAATATGACCGTAGCATAAAAATGCATTGCAAGTTGATAACACAAGATCATCTCTTGCTTACATAATGTTACTAAGTTCTAAAAACAGGAAAAGTTACGCCTCAAGTGTTAACAGACGTTGCTTTCTACAGACTGTAAAAAACATTCTCTGTGCACTAAGCTGGCACATCCATGATCACCACACAGGTATCGCTGCAGCAAGGTGAGGTAGCCTGGTTCACTTCCATCATTGTCTGATGGATTCTGATATCAAAGGACAGCGGGGAGAGCTTTCGTTTTCTCATCTCAGTCTGGGAGTATCACTGCAGTGTTGAAAAAAAAAAAACAGCGAAAAACAGGGCAGTAGTCAACCATGAAAAATCTTTTTGACGAAGAAGAAGAAGCTTGCATTTATATTAATAAACAACTTGAACCTAGTTATTTTATACTAAAATGGTAATCTGCCCATATTCATAATGCAACATCACCAAGAACTACAACTTCCAACATGACTGTGGCCAAAAAACAACAAAAAAAATTGGCCTGACAAACAGTGTGATTTATTATGAGGGTGTTGAATTGCATAATGATGAAGCCAGGTATGCCTAATAAATCATTTATTGTGTATGTTGTGAATAATGCTGAGCTAATGCACCATATTTTCATCTGATAAGATGGTCACTGAGTCTGATTAGGTGATTATTAAGTCATAAATTTTATCTGTGACTTTGTCAAGACACACATCGGTCTACATCACACATGCAATATGGAAGTTAGAACATGACTGTAGAAAAGGCAAAAATAATCTTTTGTGGCGGGTACTGTAAGACAACCAAGGTGCGGAATCCGTTGTGTTCCAACACATTAAACTTTGCAGGATAAAAACAACAATAGTCATGTCCAATAGGGCTGCCACAAACGACGCGTCGACGAATCGCCTGAGCACGATACGTCATCAAAAGCGGAAGTGAGCGCGCAATGCAACAGAAATCACCGTCCGAGTGGAGCGTGGAACACGCATGGACATCCGCGCTGTATCGTGCATATATAGTATATGCATATATTATATACGCACAATACAGCGTGGACATCCGCGTTTACGATACAGCGCGGACATCCGCGTCGCATCGTGCATATACTATATATGCACGATACAGCGCGGATGTCCATGCGTGTTCCGCGCTCCACTCGGACGGTGATTTCTGTTGCATTGCGCGCTCACTTCCGCTTTTGATGACGTATCGTGCTCAGGCGATTCGTCGACGCGTCGTTTGTGGCAGCCCTAATGTCCAACACCCATTTTTAGCTCAAAGTCTTGTGATTTTCTTTACAATTTCATTTCAGTAGCCTGAACCTTGTGTAATACATAGCCAGGACAAAATGCATGAATGCACACTTTTAAATAGTTCTGCTTATATTTGCAGAATTGCTTTGATTTTGCACTACATTTGGAAATTTAGCTGCATTACTTGACCAGAGATGCAAATATTACACATCAATCAGAAAACAGAAAATTACAAATAAATATATAATCAATCAAAATCTTTTGAAGTGGTTTACAAAGCAAAAGCTGCAAACATTTGATAGTAGCAGTGTTGCAAATGTGAGAACTGAATGCCTTTAGTGGAATGAAGTACAGTGCAGTTAATATCTTTCGGTTTTGGACAACTGAATAGACAAAACAAGACATCTGAAGCTATCATTTTGTGCTTTAGCAAACTGTAACACAGATATTTCACTACTTTCTCACATTTCTTAGGCAAAACAATTAATCCAGAATAACTGATAATGATAATGCAACCCAAATAACAAAGAAAATTTTTAAGATCTAGTTGTAACCAACCACTTTTGGCAATCTGCATGAAGACAGGATCAACTTGTTTGCAAAAACGTTCAAGACTCAAAACGATATCTAAAACGCCGTTCAGAAGTGAAGAAACATGATGCCTTGGCCTGATCTAAAGCAGAGACATAAGCTGCTCTCTGACATGCTATCCTTTTCATTAATCTGACAGCATTTCAATGTGGTGGCTTCTTGTCTGAATGAGGACCCTGGTAACTTTTCCGGAAAAGTTAACAGCAACCTTACTAGGTCGGACCTATTTCACTTTCAACGCAGGCCGGGTCTGAACCGCACGCTATCACATTAACAGATCGACATGCACAAGACTCGCTGGCACAGCACTTGGATACATACGGTGGACAACACGACACTCTAGGAAGTGACACTGTAAAAGTTGCAACCTAATCCCAGTAGAAGCTACAGTTGTGACCTCTACAAACAATAGTGTTGCTTTTGATGCATCATACAACACT
Organism: Amphiprion ocellaris; assembly: GCF_022539595.1. NCBI lineage: Eukaryota > Metazoa > Chordata > Actinopteri > Pomacentridae > Amphiprion > Amphiprion ocellaris. The sequence continues at coordinate 29,153,181 of NC_072767.1, read as the reverse complement.
TCATGCACTGCCCAATTTGAGAAAATATGGCACACGTACCATTCATCAGTCTTGTGGGTATATCTGAATGAAACTGTGAATATTAATGGCAGAACGCCGTCACTTTAACAGATTGATGAAGCAGCAATGTCATATCATATCAAAGATGTTAATCAATGTAACAGGGGGAGAAGGGGTGGCGGTAAGCAGAACAGCACATACACCAAAATAAAAGATGTATTTTTGTTTCAAATGAAGTCACTTGATTACAGAATGAAAGACATACTCAGCTACTGTACAAGCTTCAGTTCCACAACATCCAGAGTATTAATGCACAGCGGTGATAGAACTGACAAAATACATGGTGGACACTCTTCATACACTAAGCTAAACATGGCAAACAATTGTTCCTAAGACAACATCCTTGTAAAAAGGCCTTGAAAAGTACTTGTCTCTGTTTGCTTGACAGGTGTCCTTGCGTGACACACTGAGCCATCATCGGTGCACTAAAAGCAACAAAGATTGAAGGATGTGTTGTCCCATGCCTTCTATTAAAAGTTGCATTACGACACAGCAAAGACGAACAGCCAGCTGACTGCTGACATGCACATATGTTGTGCATCTGTATGAGAGGAAATAACTCGACGGAAGTCAATAGCTCTAATCTCAGAATAAATAAATAAATAAATAAATAAATAAATAAAAAGTAATCCTCTGAACCCCAAAACACACCCGTGGGTTTGCAAGGCATGGTGTCACTTCTTAAAAAACTGCCAAAATGACACAGTTTGTCAGTCAGAAATTGTAAAAACTGAAAGAAGCATCTGAAACTCAATTTTCCAACGGTTCTTAAAATACTGATTTCTGACGTGCCATTCCTTTGGGAATATTAACCAAATTTAAGCTCAAAATCGTTATATTTAATCAAAATCACATTATTTTACTTCTTTTTTTCTGTGCTCCTGTGCACAAGCAGGACTCCATTAATGACTCAGCCGCGAACAACAGTCAAATGACAAAAAAAATCAATAAAAATTACATTTCGGCTGAACTGCAGGCTGTGCTTACATACAACAAATAGGAAGCAACTATGAAAATTAAAGCAAAAATGTAAGTAGTAAAATATCCACTGTATATAGAGTCACAATTTGTCCAGTAATTCTAACACCTGTGGGTCTATTTTGAGATCGCTCTACTTTTAGCCATAGTTGTGCTGTTTCCATAGAGGTGCAGAACTTTATATTGCAGTACACAGTAAATAAAAATGTGACCGGAGCAAAAACAAACAAACAAAAAAAAAAAAAACGCACAGAAACTGCTTGTGGTTGACAGGGTTAAATAGCCATATGTTTAAAAAATAATGTCAAAATATAGAAGATATAATCAACAAGCTCAACAGGCCAAAGAGCAGAGGTTGACGGCCAACCAAAGACCACTCCGCGATTGGCCGTTGGGCATGAATTTAGAATAATGAAGCTGCACGCAATTCTGTACATAATAATATCAAGGCTATGTGTACGCACACGTGCTCTACATATGTATGCTAGAAAAAGCTGCAATGTTTGTTGTGTTTGCCTAGAACACATGAAAATGTAAACAACAACGTGTGTAGCCGCTTAACAAGAATACGAACAAGGGGGTGGACTACAGAACAAACATCGTGGCGTACATACAGCACTCAGAATAACCGCTCAGTTCACTGTGCTGACCAAGATGCATGGACAAACAGGTCCACTTTAACTTTTGTGGATGTGAGTAAATTTTAAAAATTACATTACACAGACCCTCATGAAAAGGCAGACGTAGAATACATGACCATAAAGCCAACATATGCAAAACAGCCAATGACCGCAGATATGTTGCTATATGTTATGTTTAGAAACAAAAAACATGGCTATTAATATCAACCTTAGCTTATAAATATCCAGACTTGCTCAGCTTGTACTATAAACAACCACATAAAACTGCATATATCAAGTTTCTTCTGTCATTTATTGAATAACCGTGGTTTATGTGCTCTCAAAGGCGTTCCAATATACTGAATAATGAAATCAGCACCTCGTACACATCAGTGTTTACATAACCCACTTCAAATATTTGCTGCAATATGTAATCAGAGCACAATGCCACGTGAGCAAAAAGCTACCACAAGTATTCAACAAAGATGTGTGTTCAAAGAAACAACTACATTAAAACTGTATTAGCCTGTGAACTGTAACTGCGTCTCTGTATAACCAGCCTTTTGCTTCCTAGATACTGAAGGCTTATCTGGGACTGGTACATTGTGTCATTGAGTTGAGCTTCACAAGGTTGGCAAGTGGCCCTCATGGGTGTGTGTGTGTCTGTGTGTGAGTGTGTGTGTGTGTGTGAGTGTGTGTTCACCCCTCCCCCACACCGCCCATGGCTTTGGAGCAACCAGCTGTACAGCACTCTAGTAAGCTTTCCGTCAAATTGGCACAAAGGTAATAAAGTTAAAAAAAAAAAAAAAAAAAAACAGAATGAAAACAATGAACTTTGGCACAGTTGTGAATCCAGTATTTGTTGCAGATAATCAAGGTTAAACCGCAGAGGTGGTTTAAACTGTGCTTTACAACTACAGGCCTGTGAAACTCAACACACCAGACTGGTATGACTGAAACAACTGACAAAACGCCAACTGTGATAAAAGTACAGTTTTAGTTTGGTTTCGGAGGCGTTCCTCATTTGGTTCTTGTTGAAACAAAGCAACAAACGACAAAGTAAATGAGTTAAGTAAGAAATACAAACGCACATCCCTATTGGGAAAAGTGCTTGAATTATTAGAAATTTAACAAAATGGTAAAGTAATAAGTTTGATCTAACATACACATTAAAATTTTTCAAAAATAAAAATATTGTTGTCATGTTTTTGTGTCTTCTATTGTTTGGGTTTTTTGTAAAGCAACCTGAAACTCTGGTTTTGAAATGTGCCATACAAATTACTAATATTCTAATATTCTTACTATTGCTATGATTTATTGTATTTAAAATGTTTTTTTTTCTTTTATAATGTTGTATTGTTGCTCTTTTTTGTAAACCAGCGTGAAACTCGGGCTTGGAAAGTTCTTCCAGAAATAAAAAGATTCCTATTATTGTCATTATTATGTTTTAATGTGTTTCTTAAATGTTGTAAAATTATTCTAGGAGCTCTGGTTTGGAAAGGTGCTGTTAAAATGAAGATGATGACTTTTATTGTGTTTTATTGCCCTTTGTATATTATCATTGTTGCTTTTTTGTATTATTATCATTACAATTTTTATATGTGATTATCTTTTCCAATGATTTATCATTCCCGTTTACTTTTTTAATTGTAGCAATAGAAACAAAGATTGTTATTATTATGTTTGTCTTTGCTAATGTATTATTTTGGTCTTTTTGTTATTATTGTCACCACTATTACTCTTATGTTGTTGTATTGTCTTTTCTAATGCCATATAGTTGCTTTTTAATGTTACTGTTGGTCTTTTTTGTAAAGCAGCTTGTAACTCAGGTTTGGAAAATGCACTAGAAATAAAGTTTAGCATTATTATTAATATTATTTTATTTATATTATAATCATCATTAATATTAAGATGTTGTACTGTCTTTCTAATGTCATATAGTTGCTTTTAAAGGTTCCAATGTTGTGATTTTTGGTAAAGAAGCTTGCAACTTGTTTTGAAAGGCGCTACAGAAACAAAGTTTATTATTATCATCATTGCTGTTTTTATGTTGCTGTATTGTCTTTTCTAATGCCATACAGTTGCTTTTTAAGGTTTCATTGTTGCTCTTTTTTGTAAAGCAGTTTGTAATTCTGGTTTGGAGAAGTCCACTACAAATAAAGCTTATTATCATTCTAGTTATTTCTATGTTGTTGCACTGTCTTTCTAATGCCATATAGTTGCCTTCTAATGTCTACTCCTTTTTGTAAAGCAGCTCTGGTTTGGAAAAGTGTACTAGAAATAAAGCATATTATCACTGCTATTATTTTCATGTTGTTGTATTGTTACTTATAATGCCACACAGTTGCTTTTAATATTTTATTGTTGTTCTTTTTTTTTGCAAAGCAGCGTGTATGTCTGATTCTGAGAGGTTCTATGGTGATAAAGTTCATTAATATTCTAATTATTCCAGATAAAATGACAGTAGCAGCGTGGATTCAGAGGCAGCAGTAGTTGCAGGAAGGAAGGGCGCGCTCACAAACACACACCGCGCACGAGAACTGCCCTACGAACACATGCGCACGACGCGCGCGCCTACTCACGCGCCGAGGCTGCCCATCCCCCACATCCGACAGAAAACACACAAATAAACGCTCAAAACGGAACAATAACCGGCCCAGACCCGGTATCCACGTCCATACGAGATCCCCGCACACCGGAGTACAATTTATAACGGCGATAATGGCGTAAAAAGACGGTAAACACTCACCGAAAGCTCCAAATCACACAAGGGGGGTGCTTCTCCTCTGTGCTCCTAATATGGAATCTCCTCCTCCACCACCGTTGTTTTCTAGCTCTAATTAAACCTCGAAAAACGCGTTATAACGGCCCTCAGAGCCGGCCAGCCGCCGCTAGGAATCCCCAATGACCGCTGTGTTTTGGATACACGGGCACATATGATGATAAATCCCCTGAAAAAAGGAGCTGGATGTACAGTTGGGTCTAGATTGTAGGTTTGCTCGCTAGTAGAGAAAAGAGCCAAACGGTTCAGTAGCAGCCAACGGCTTCAGACTGAAACACAGAGCGGCTGACCCGGCAGGCGAAAATGAGCCCGGCCGGAGCTCCTCTCTGCAGGAAGCGCTCTCCGCTCACATAAACATCAAAATGGGTGTCGCAGTGTGCACAAGGATGGTGCTGTCGGGCGGCGGGTTGGCGGCAACTTCTCACAACACTACTTACAAATGTTGGAGTTAACATTAATTATCCGCCGATGAGCTGTGAGCGACGCAAAGCTATTTTTGGACCGGAGATGCAGGTTTGCTGCTCAGGGTGAACTAAATTGTTGGCTAGATTTTTTTTTTTGTTTATAAAATTTAACCCCAAGGCTAGTAAGTCTGCGCTACTGTTTACAGTATATTTGCACAATTTTATTGATTTCAGTTGTATCTTTAGAGCACCGATTCACAACATAAGTAATCTCAGTGCACTACTTATTGTAAAGTGAAGAACATTATATCAGAAATACTTTATTGAGCCCCAAGGGGAAATTGCTGACTTTACAGTTGCTTCCATTCAAAATCTCAATATAAATACTACAAAATATATAGATGAACATAAGTAGGAACAATATGATGTAAAAATACAGAGATAGATAAGTAGAAAAATGTGACCTAAAAATCTAGCCATACATAGAAAAATAAGACCTACAAACTGAATTTAAGTAGAAAAATATGACCTTACAAAAATACAAACAAAAGTAGAAAAATATTGCCTAAAAATTTAAATTTAAGTAGAAAAATATGACCTTCAAAAATACAAACATAAGTAGAAAAACATAACCTAAAAATTTAAAGATAAGTAGAAAAATATGACCTTAAAAAATAAATGTAAGTAGAAAAATGTGTCACAAAAATGTCATAAAAATATAAACATAAATTTTTAAAAAATGACATAAAAATATAAACATAAGTAGAAAATTAAGTCCTAAAAATGTAAAAAAAAAAAAAACATTACCTGAAAATATAAAGATAAATAGAAAAATGTGATGTAAAAATATAAACATATTTTTGAAAAAAATGTCCTAAAAATATAAACAAGTAGAAAATTACATCCTAAAAATATAAGCACAAGTTGAAAAACATGTCTTAAAAATGTAAAGATAAGTAGAAAAATATTACCTGAAAATATAAACATAAGTAGAAAAATATTATGTACAAGTATTAACATAAGTACAAAAATGCATCCTGAAAATCTAAAAATATGGGCAAACAGTATAAATGTAAAATGGCCTTTTTCTAAGAATGTAAAGTGTAAGTACACAGTGTAAAAATTTCCAGCAGCACCAGGTTCAGGGAGGGTGGACAGCTGCCTTGACTGAATGGGATGAGATAAGGGAGAGGAAGGGGCAGGTGGATGATATACAATGAAAGAAAGATCTGATTTTAGTTGTTTTTTTCCCAGTTGTGTGTAAGAGACCATGGCTAAGCGTAGGCCTCAGGGTGTTCAATAAGCATGACTGCAAGATTCAAATTAAATGGTCTAAATAAATGGAAATTCATGTAAGTGCAGTATTTTTACACTGTGCTTTATAGGCAATTCATGCTTTCCACATCTAGTTGGCTGCAGACATGCAACTCTGTTCATACTAAAGTAGATAAATGTCAGTCTGTGACTTGGATAGTTGCATTTCCCTTCATATCTAACACAGAAAAAAGAAAAGGAAACAGCCGCTGGTCACAAATTACGCTGTAGCACCATGTCAGTGATTGTTCCTGAGGTCTACTGGGCACAATGGGATGACACAGCACAGGATTATTGGAGAAATTAAGACTTCCTACTGTGTTTGGGCTTCAGTTGCACCAAAAGCACCAATTATTTTATTCCCATGTGCACATTTGCCATGTTTGTAGTTCAGACAATCCACACGGACTTAGGTGGATGGCAAAATTTACATCACGCATCACCTGGCATACAGGTACACAGACACAAAGAGCATTTATTAGTCTTAAAACAAATGCTTAGTATGATAAGAGAATGTGCAATTTTATTTTTTAATTTCATTTACCTTGGTAAATGGTAATACATTTAAAATTTTTTTTTTTTGGATTGAGCCTTATAATGCTAGCGCTGAATTTGCCCTGAAATGTAATTAAAACAGTATCACCAGATTCTACAGATATGAGCTCAATAGTCATGTTTCCACTTATCTGTCAATTAGACAATTAGATGTTAGAAGTGAACTTTTGAAATAACACAAATAAAAGGAAAATGGAAATTAGGCTTGTTTCCATTTTTTGGAAACTGGAGCAAAAAAAGACTTTGAATCAGCACAAAACTCGCAAAATTTGGATTTTATTTATTTATCTTGTAATCATTTCAATTAACTTCCTCTACTGCAATACTTCCAAATTTACATTGAAATAGACAGCTTCTGTCTTCAAGTGCTGCTCAAAAGAAAATTGCCCACTTTCTCCCTGTAATATATTACTGTAAGGTCTTGACCTGATTATATAAAATGCCCTGAGATGACTTATGTTGTGAATTGGCTCGACATAAATTGCACTAAAGTGAATTGAAAACATCTTCATTTGCAGGGTATTCACTTTCAAGGCTTTTTGGATTTGAATGGCAACGATTTTCAGCCTACTTATAATATCTTTTATTTGCTGTTGTCATAGTGCCTCTCCAAGTCAGTGCCTTGAATATGTTTAAATCACACTGCATGAGCTGTAATCTGGGTCCATTCACGGGATTGATGTCTAACTTTTCACTGGGGAAGCTGCCTCAATGGACCACAAATATTATCACAATATTACAGTTGGTAAATTCTCATTCATCTTTTTGACGTGGTTATATTGAGCCGAGACTATGTGATCATTTGTGTTAAAAATAACATCTATGGGCGGTAGAGGAGCAGGTAGCAAACTGCAGCTCTGCTATAAGGAGAGGTAGGAACAGACACTTACTCTCCAGACGTAAACAATGCAAAATCGACAGCTACTCCTGTATACATTAACTGAAAGCATATGCTCATCAACATGCACACATACACACCGATAAGGCCCAGTTGAAACAAAGAGGCGCACACACACTCAGACGGAAAGCCCTGCGGTGCCGCGTGGTGTAAGCTGTAACAGCAGAGTGGAGGATGGGTAATGACTTTTATACAAGGTGGGGGGGACATCGGCGTGTTTTCCTCACATGCCCGGGGAGTTTTGTAGTACAAGAGAATCCCTACAACTCTGATGGTTCAGTTGTTTCAACACTGTTGTCATTTGCAGACTCTAACGCCTGTTGTGTTTGTTTTGGGAGCTTTTCTCAACAGTGCTGCTGCGTCGGTGGTCTATCACTGCCGAATGAAAGAAGAGGGGACAACAGTGATGTACAAACAGCTCCACTGTGGCAAAGTGTGAAGAGAAGCACCACAGGGCAGAGCAGACCACTATCAGGGTAATGACTTTCTGGGAAACCACAACACAACATCCGTATGCGGCGCACAGCCTCAGTGTTTTCTTCTTCTCTGTATTCTGCAGCGAGCACACCACCTCCACCAGCACTACTGATGAGTGTTTACTTTGATGAAGCGTTTCACGGAGGAGAAGCAGGGATTTATTACAAATTCCTGGAATAATTACTCTTCAGCTATTGTACATAAAAGCACAAAACTAAAATACTATTACCCTCTTTCCGCCAGTTGGTTTCTGGTCCAGAAATGGTTGGATCAACATGTGAACCCTCTAAGAACCAGGTTGTTTTTCCATAGGGAAGGGATCCACCTCAAAGTATACATTGAACTTAGTTGAAGTCTAGTTTAAGGCCAATTCATGCTTTCTGTGCCTGCGTGTCTGCAAGGGTTTGCAATAGTATACCTGACATCAATTTCACCATTCACCCAAGTGGATGTGAACAGGAAAAACAAGAAGTGCAGTGGTTCTGTCTGTCATCTCATTTTCCCTTCTGATCAGTTGGATTTAGTGTGCGCCTCTCAATGCACTGGTGTTCTCACCTGTTCATGCACAACAGCTGACAATATTAAAACATTGAAAGTTTCCAAGTATTACCAAGGATATTATACATACCAAGAACATACAGCACGAAATCAAAAATTTTATGATATTATTGACTATAATCATAACTGTCAGGCCAGATTCTGCTGTAAACTGCAATAATTTCTTTGGTCACAATTAAGTTCATTCACAAGTTAAGTGTATTTGCACCTTATCAGTTTGTGATCCACATAAACGCAGCTGTAGAAGTACGTGAACTGGATTGCATAAATTGCGTGCTTCTGTGGACGACAATCAGTTTTTGACATAACACTGGTGTCAACATAAAGTAGGGGGTTGGTTGCTTAGTTGTGAAAGACTAAAAAATAAAATTCCTAGGGACAAAGTGCAACACTGGTAAAAATTTAGAGCAGAGATTTCCTTAACTGCACGACGGCACCTAGCAGGTCATCAGTGTCTGCAATTCATTATCTATGTTGAATTAGTTAGGGGTACACAGGGCTCAGTTCTTTGTTTTCATCGGGAACTGATAATGTGATAGGAGAATCAGGCGACAAGTAGTGACAGCAGGCTAAAACGCAACTCCACACTTTGCAAACTAAAATGGGGTCAGGCAGCATTTCCAAAAGTCTCCGTTTTAAGGTTCAGTAGTGTGGACACTGGATATAAACATAGCCGAAGTTACATGCTTTAACACAAAAACATATCATGCAGATGTATCCTCAGTTTTTCGGAATGCTGAGTCATGTTGGACTCTTGAACCTCATTGCCTCATTTACACCTGAAATTAACACACAATCTGTATCTCGATAAGTTATCTGGACAGGCACATGATACTGCAGCTGTAAACACATAAACTGATCGGAAGGAAATCAGATCAGCAAATCCTTACGAAAAACTCCATCAAACAAGCCAGAAGTTCACCAAATGTCCTGGATTTATCAATGTTTTGCAACTAATTTACTCATTGTAATGTGATTAGTGCGAGCAGAATCAAGTAAAAGGTTGTTAGCATCAAGTAGAAATACAAAGACCCTTTAATTAGATGTCATTATCCAGATAATGTAACTCCAGGTACAGATCTCATGTTAATACCATCTGATAATGGGACTACTAATAGAACAGAACCACTCTTATTAATAACATTGGTGCTTCCATTGTACTTCACAGCACTGATTGTGTGTTACATATATGAGATGTGAAAGTTGCATTTGCACGTATACATTTATTTCTGCTGTAATGAATCAGAGTGCTGCTACAAAATTAGTCACAAAGGTTTAATCTTCTTGTCGCCCGACCCAACCAACACACAACATGGGACTCCTGTCATCCAATTTAGCCAGAAGGTATTAGATGACAGCTCAGCGAGGACAGCAATAGGAATTACCTGCAGTGGAACAGCATGTGAGTTACAACCTGTGACACTGGAATACTCCTTTGAAAGAGATACTAATGAATTTCTCCTCTGCTGTGTGAAGCTTTATTTGCATTGTTCATTATGCAGTGAAAGCCAGCAGGAACATCTTACCAAAACTGGCTCAACTGAACCATAGTTTGTTGTGTTAATGTGTTGGATGGCGTATAATAAAGTGGCCAAATGAATGTGCATGTACGTGAACATTATTTGTGTATAATTGGACAGGCAGGATTGAAAGCCCATTTGTTACCATCACACTAAAATACATCAGACCTGTGGAGAAGAGCTTATTTTACAAAGGCTGCAAGAGTCACCCAAAATAACACTTCAATTTCGTCTTTGATCGACTCCTTTCTTGCTCCTGAAATCACTCCAGCGCTCAGGTGGAAAATGGCAAATTACACTCCCTCTAGTCCTGATAAACTTATTTAGGCATGTCCCCTTCAAAGTAGAAAATCAGAAGACATTATTTCTTTCTGTGTTCAGGCTTCTGTTCATTCTAACCTGGCTTATACTTGAAATAGATTTTAGGCGTAGAGCTCTCCAGATGTAGTTTTAACTTCACTCAAAATCTTTTCACGTTTGTCTTTTGTACAAGATAATATTTTGTACTTTATGTGTGGTTCAGTTGACTAAAATCTGCTATTGTTTTTTATAATAATCATCATTTCCTCTTCTTTATAATGAATTTAATGAATTTCAGCTCATTGTTTAGCTGTCTAACCTGTAACTTTACTTTAATTTGGTTCAATCTTACTGAGCTGTTTGGCCCTAGCAGGTGGTAGTTTCAGTGAGAATGCTTTAAAGCATACAGTGCACTACCTACATGGCACTAAACAGCAAATAAACACAGAAACTGAGGAACATAGTGGAACATTGAGCAGCTAAAAAGATGAATATCAGACCAACATTTGTCAGGTGACCTGAAACCAAACCAATGATAGGTGGGCTGCAGTGTCCAGGTCATCTGGTGTATTGGTTAACTGGGCAATTGCAAGTGTTACTTTTACAGCAAACAAGCGTTACATCAACAGCCCTCCAGTCTTAATCCATTATTCTTGGCAGCAGAAGGTAAAACACCCCCTGTGAACACTCCCACGTTTTCACAATTTTGAACTGGCCCATCCCGATAGAGACTGCTTGGTCAAACTTGTTTAACCTTTATTGAACCTCTACTTGGAGTTGGCTCCAAACTAACCGACACCGAGTCAGCAAAGTCATCTGAGTGGCTGCATTTTGTAAAAACTTTGCTCACAGCAGTTTATATATTTCAGCTCAACCCTCAACATGGCAAATAATCTAAAAACAGTAGGTTAACTCATCTTCTTCATGTATACCACATGTAACATATTATATATATTAATAATTATTGTGCAGGGATCATCAGGTGATATAATTTTCTGAAATCACATGAATATGGCCAACTGCAAACTGGTCTGTTGGTATTATTTTAGCATAAAAGAACCAGGTTGAAATGATTTAATCTGCTGCAGATTTTAGCTTTTAATGTTGCTCTATCATTTATTCAGACTAATAAGGCTAGCAGGGTGAGAACACTCAGTGCACTGTGGCTCATTTAGTTTATCTGCAGATAACATGCAGAGTTTTTTTTTTTTAAGACAACAAATCGACTGGTTAAAAAGTAAGTCAAATTTCAAGAAGCAAGATATGTTTGGGTTAACTGCAATATAATTATTCAGCATATAGCATTTTGGGGGTTTGCATCAAGATTTCAGTCTATGTTCAGATTTAGACTACAAAAGTAAAATTAGGTAGGGCTAATGGTTTTCATCAAAAGTGACAAAAAAAGTATTTCTTCTTTATTAAAGCAGATGTAACCACTGACTGCAAGTGCCTTAATGTTGAACAAAGACCTGCTATTTTGGCAGAAGGAGACACATTGTCAGCAAACAGATTGCTGATATTTGTGGTGTGCCTAATACATTAATGTTTCATTGTGTTGACAGAAAACGTAATTACATTTCCTTTTAAAAATACTGCCAGTTGCAATGTAGTTGTACAGGAATGTAATTTCATGAGACGGGCTATTACCAGCTAAGTTAAGTTACTTTATCACAAGCAGCTCCTTTCATCTTTCACACTGATCCATGGATAATAATTTGTTAGCGCAGCTTTAAACTAAAATTATACATTTCATACTGGCGCAATTGCAAACCATATATACAAGGTACAGCAACTATTACAGTTACAACTGTTTTAATGGTGAATTATAAAGACGCGAATGATGGAGGATCTCTTCACATGGTCTCGTCCCAAAGCAAACATTCATTTTCCTGGGGCACAAGCAGTCAGAGTACATGTAATGGATACAGACACACTGTCACAGATTTTGCCCTGCATGTGGACATTCAACATGTGCACTCTTGCATTTGCAGAAAGCGTGAAGTGTTCTTTAGAATGGAAAGTTATTTGTTTACCTCACCCTCCACTCCCTATTACCCCCTCCTCCTCCTCTCTAACTAACCCATACACACAAACACACATAATGTACACCCCTCATTTCGCCACCTTTCAGTCAGTGCACATCCAACAATAACAGCATCAGCCTTTAAAAAACCCATACCAGCAATATACTATATCTACTTCAAAGGACAAGTCATACTTCATCCCACCTCTGGCATATTTAATGCTTTGACAATGACAAGGTCTCAACAAAGCATGGCTCCATAATATGTCTTCATAAGGCCTTACAGTAATGGCCGTGCTCCACGTACGAAGCTATAATTTACCCTCCACGGTGGAAACTGGAATAGCATGGATGGCTGTTGCTGTTAAGTGATTAAATTATTCAGTACAGCAGAGATGGAGACAGAGGAAAACAGATATTGCATGAGTATGTGTTTGTGTGTGTTACATTTGGTGTGTGAGAAACTGAAAAAAATTACTTGTATCTTTTATGCATGCGGTTGTGTGTGTGTGTGTGTGTGTGTGTGTGTGTGTTTGTGTGTGTGTGTGTGTTTGTTTGCGAATGAAAAAGAGAGAGCCGCGTAGTGTGTTCTGCCTCATCAGGCTGATAAGACAAAGGGAGGCTGGTCGGTTTAATATCCTCATCGATCCCAGCTCACCTCGTTACACATTAACATTTACAACTAGGAAATCCAACTCAGACAGTTAAAGACTCTCCTGAGTGAGAGGGAGATGAAAAGACAGAGAAGTGATCTGAGAGAGAGGAGGAGAAAACACTAATAATAAATCCCACAGCGGGCAAATAAGCCTGATTTATAAAATCCACCAGTGATGTGGTTGCTTAAAATGAGAACTAGTCCGTCACTGAAAGTCCAGACATCAATGATTCCCGACAATAGAAAGAACAGATACTAAGACACTGGGGGTATTCCCACTGAGGGTTGTTGTTTTTTTTTTTTAGCAATGCTGGCAGTGTATATAATGCAACTATAGTATCAACTGGCATGACTAGCAACATGCAGCTGTTACCTTTGGTGATCTCTGACTTTTCATTTATCGCAATCAACATGTCAAAATTTCAAATGATCCAATCATTTTGACTATTACCAAAATAGTCTTGCACAGCCAGACCTATCTTTGCAGCGCTGCAGAATGGTCTGACTGGACCCAATTTTGCTCAGCTATAGTGGGGAAAATGCTCTGACTTGTTTTTGTTTTTTTGTTTTTTAAACCAATCACAATAATCTTCGGCAGCACTAAGCCCCGGATGTAGTGATGGTGCCCCTGCAAACCTGTGTCAAGGAGGAACTTGTTTTAGTGGAACATGCTTGGGAAATGAAAAATTTTACACAAGTGGTGGGCAGACATGGCGTCAACCAATATTTATATACCAATATTAACAGTTTTTGAGGGTTTTTTGGGCCGACACAGATACTACCCCTCTACCTCTCTACCTCTTCTGTCCCTCTCAACCCGCCGGCCAGCAGGCAGATGGATCCCCCCACATAAGGAGCCAGGTTCTACTCAAGGTTTCTTCCCTGTTAAAAGGGTGTTTTTCTTGCCACTGTCACCTTAGGGCTTGCTCTGGGGGTTCAGGCATATTGGTTCTGTAAAGTGTCTTGAGACAATTTGCCCTGTAATTGGCGCTATATAAATAAAATTGAATTGAATTGAATAGATACTGAATATTAGTGAATGAAAAAGACATCATGCTGCACTGAGATGCTGCACTGGGTAAACGTTATACCTGCCAAACATCAGCATAAAAAATCTTGAGGGGAAATGACTGGATATGTAAAAAAAAAAAAGAAAAGAAAAATGTAAACATGACAGAAGTCAGCGCATTGATAAAAGCAAAAACACATTCAAGTGAAATAGAAATCGACAGTGATAAACAATGACACCTGTGAAACACGCAACTTTAGTGTCAACTGAAGCTTCCAATGCACTGCCGAAATGAAAAACAGCAGCAGATCTGCAGCGCTTCACATTTACTTTTGCTTTTTTTCTCAAAAGTATGTTCAAAATTTGAGTTATGTTTGGACAACAACTCAGCAATTGTCATTGTGAGCATGTTAGCACTCTGAGTTTAGTATCTTTAACTCGAGGTGCTTTAAAGAGTCAGCAATTGTGTCTTTTTTGGTAAATAGACTTAAATGTTATAATACTCATGAGCCATAGCCTCTGTTGCAATGATGGCAGTCCCAAAAAGGCAATCCAAAGTGCTGTAAATAAGAAGACAAGAAATGCAAGAGAGCATCATTTTAAAAAAAAAAAGATATGAAGAGGATTTTCAAATGTAACATAAATTCCAAAATTAAAATAAGCTGAAATACACGAACATGTCACAAGTGCCTTTTTCTTCCTCGTATCGATGTGCACCATTGGAGTAACAGGAAACTTCACATTTTAGATTTTTCTGTACACATGTTTGCACCGTTTACTTTTTGTTTGACTTAGATAACCAGATATTTCTGTTGATACAGTTGTTCATCTTTTGTTCTTACAGTTAATCCACAAGCATTTAATGCCAATCCAGGACACAGAGGTGTTCCAACTGTGAGTCATCCTACATTATCTATGAGGAAAATAAATGTAAGTGGATTTTACTTCCAGAGCCAGAGGTAAGAAAAATTGTTCTTCCCACTTCACTACTCCACACTGTAGCCATTAAAATTAGGCCAACTAACGTTTATTCTGCCATAAGAATTAATCAGACACTTATTCCTCCCAAGGCGACACCTTCACGTTGCTTGTGTTGTTTGACCGACAGACCAAAATTTAAAGACAATAAATTTATCATGATATAAAATTGAATTAAATTAAATTAAATTAAATTAAATTAAAATCATTTCCATTTGATAAACATTAAATCTGTGTCTCCTGGATCCTGAAATAGTGCGTTAATGTTGAGAACCAGCTGCAGGCTCTGTCTAACACATCCAAGCCATGTCTTATTACAGATGATGACTGACTTTCATTAATAGGGCTGCTGTGCTCTACAGGGCTGTGATGGCTCATATCACATACTGTATCTCTTCCTGAGAGGTCCGCAGGAGCAGCATGCACACTCTTAAGTGCTTTAATCAAAGTTCACAATGCAGCATTAATATCACAATAACTAAAGCCCTCTCTTGATTCTAGCCCTGGAGTTAAATATGGATTCATATTAATGCATCCAGCAGTAATATGGAGCCCTGCATGATGCAACCTTCACTTAATAAAAATGGAAATCTAGGCAGAGGTTCTGTCTTATATTGAAACATTTACTTTTAGTCTGACTTAAAGGTACCCTGTGGAATTTTCTTATGTACAAACTATTATTTACAGTCAAGAGGTGGCTTTCCAATGCAAGAACTCAAGGCAGGCACAAGGTGGCGCAAACATCCGACTCCAATGTTAACTCTGAGTGTGGCACAACAACAAATAGTAGTACCTGTGTGAAACTTATGTTCTCTGAGCAAGTAGGAAAAAGAAGAATGGAGGTTTAGTATGGTAGCCTATATGGAGAATTGTACATTGTTGATTGCGATGTTAGCAAAGAGAGGACTGCTTCTCGCCGAAGAGACCATGAGGCCAGAAAAAACTATTCCGTTCAAAGAACTGAAGAGCCTCTTCTTGCTAAAATATAAAATGCAGTTCTGACTTTTCTCAACAGCGAAGTAATGATGTGAGCCACTTACTGCATGTGCTTTAGTTGTGAAACCATATTCAAAGCACACAGCGGGGCAGAGATGTGAGCAGTGAAATGCCTGGAGATGATTTAAATGTGTCGAGTTTAACAGCCAATGCATCAAGTGTTTATGTGGAAACAAGACCTCGATCACTGAGCTATAAAATTGCATTGTTGCTCCATCAATCTCGCAGTCACCATCCCCCCTCCCCAAGTTACTGCATCTGCCATTCACAAGTTTACAATAATTCTTTACACCTTGGACCATGTCGTATAAATCTATAGCACTAACATATGAATGCATGTCAGGGCATGGCTTAAATGGTATAAATTTAAAAAACTGTTTAATATTGACATAATGTGTTGATAGGAAACCAGAGCACTAGACTAACTTTACTCATTGGTTTCACTGTTGCAGTTAACTTTTTCATTTAGCTGCACCAGTATAAAATATACATTTTAATCACTATGACTTTCTGTAAAAGCATACTGATTACCAATCCTATTTTTTAATGTTATGTTCTAACATTATGTAATTGACTGTAAACAGGATTAAAGGTGCAGGAAAATGTTTTGTTCTTCTTCATAAGGATTAAAGTCAGCAAAAGCTATATTTAGCTATATTAACAGCACTGCTAATGTTTTTTCTAGCTACTCACTGTTTTGGTTTTCCACTGCTTGGTGCTAAAACGCTGCAGGGAGGATGTGGAGATGTTCTCTCAGCCACTATACTGTTACCAAACAGGATGAGCTACTTGGAGACACAGTGCTTTGTTAACATTTAAATTTGGAACATTGATGCTCTGACAACAAAAGCACTGTTTCCAGCCATGCTGTGGCCACACTCTGCAATCAATACAATGCATAATGCTGGTCAGTTAATCATATCATAGTGTTTCCCGTGGGTTGAAATTTACAGTTTACTTGTGGTACATAACCTAAGTTGTTCTCTGAAGCTACATTTACAAATGCAGACCACTGGTAGACGCTACAATTCACTGATATTCACTTAATCCATCATATGTATCATTGGATGCTAGGTAGGTGGCTGTGCACTGAGAAGCCTCTAGTCCCCACTCAGTTACTGCAGCAAACGTAACTCGGACAGGGGTGTGACCAAAAATTTGTTTGGAGAGAGCAAAATAAGGCATTCTAATATTAGATTTACCTTCATTTAAAGTGATTTTAGTTACCTGGACCCCCCAGGGACACACACAGTCATGAAAATGTCAGGCGCATTGGATTGTACACTTTTGGTTGCATGTGCGAATACATTATCGAAGCATTCCCAGTTGTTTCAGTCACATCTGAAAGAACATTTAGACCAAGTTTAACTCAGATACTGAGATGCATTTTCACACACAAGGCATACGCTAAATGCTAATTAAAAATTTGTGCACCAGTGCCCTAACAGTAAAGTAAAATATGCTGCAGCCTCGAGATCTTATTAGGAAGCCCACCTATCTATTTAAATCCCTGTTTAATTTATAATGGTCACTGCCACTCTATAGATGTTGCAAGAAATCATTCTGGAAAAATCAAAGAAAAACAGAATCAGACCGGGTGGCTATACTTGAAATACCCCTATAAGTACCCCAGTGAAAACAATGGAATCTTTAAGTCTCAGTTAGCCTCACAGACTGATGGCATCTAAAGTAGATTTGGGTGAATTCTGCCTTGAAGAAACAGTGTTCAATACAAGGTCTCTTAATTCCAGCTATGCACACTGGTGTATACTGTATATATGTTTTTTTTGTAAGATTTCTTTATACCCTCCCAAGAGCAAAGTTTGCAGTGGGAGGACCTGAACAAAACAAAACTGTTTTTCCATGTACAGCACCTTCGATGTCTCAGCTGAAATGCATAAAAGGGTGAAAAGTCCTTCGAGTGGGGAGCTCACAGAAAGGTTTCTGTGGCAGCAAGGCCATGACGAAGAACCTGAAGGTGAATATCAAAATGTGTGAATCTAGATCCATCTAGCTAAAGCCCATTCATGCACCAGAAGCTGTACGTTGAACATTTGTGGCTCATTCTGTATGTAAAATAAATGGGTTTTGGGCTTTTTGTTGCAGATCTCTGTTGTGTAAATGTTCCAAAAAATGGCTTTTTTCTAATGCAGCAGGACTGCTGCAGATTGAGCTGCAATGTTTGTATGATACTCGGATCTGGAACACAAGGGAGAGCAGTGACTTTAAGAAACAAGAGCATAACGTGAAACTGTCGGCACATTTACATAATTAAATTAAGCACCAAAGCTTAACTTGGAAATACCATTCACAAGTTAAAACTACTTGCACACGCACAGCTGTTTCATTCATTTTCATAAAGATCTCATTAAACTGGCTCACAGCTTTGTAGCGTCATTGACTAGAGAAAATTTAGTGTTTCATATAAACACTGATATAAGGCAGTCGAGCTGTTTTATTGCAGGCATGTAGACATCTTTAGGCCTAGATTCTGTCTTCAAGGCCAACAGTAGCCATGTTTCCATATAAATACAAAGTAAAGTTGAAGCAGACTTCTGAAATGTCGCAAACATTAAAAAAAAAAAAATTAGAAATACTTGTTCCCATTAACTGCAGTAGAACGAGCCAGAAACAAAACCAGTTGTTTGCCAACCACTAAAAAACCTTGATAAACAAGAAACAAGCAAGATGTTGTTCATCTACAAGAGAAAAATGGAGAGATGTCACCAGGAATTGTTTTCAATCTGGAAAGTTATTATGTTTGAAGCTGTTTGGAGACAAAGACAATGGTCAAGTGAGTAACATTTTTTGTTTAAAAACATGTTTCAATCTCCTATTAATTCTTTATTGAAAAAGTCAAAAAAAATCACCACAAATAAGTGGAAAAACCTTTTTGCAAAAATGGTCTGCAGTTTCCATTAACTAATGCAATACTTTGAGTTATCTATAAAACTATGTTATGCAACCACAGTTATTAATGAAATTGACCAAAACCACTGCAGACTTTATGTTTAGTGTTAAGCCTCATTATACTCCCTTGTGGATGTACACAAGGACACCATTGAAGTGTAATTGTTACTATGTTATTATTACTTTTCTAGGCTGTATTTGTCCGCCTGGAGAACTCTGTTGCCTACATGTGCAGTACGTCATATCTACATCTTCTGTACATACACACCACTGTGGAGCATGCATACTATTGCCCTTATGAAGGTAATTGCTGCATGAACACAAATTTTGGGCTGCACATGTACTCTCTACAGACTTGTTTATGTGGAAAATATAATGCTGGCTTTACCGATTACACCACATAGGTGAGATTCAAGAATGGATATGCAGAACTTCATGTTTTCTAAAATACACCATTATGATTGGATTTGGTTAACTGTCAATTTACTGTGTAAAGGTTACATCATATTTTACAAATGAGCAAAGCATACAAAAGAACTCGTGTCCCCTTAGTAAAATTAGGTTGCATTTCTAGTAAAGTGTGATGTGCACCGTACCCTGTCTCTTAAAAAATGATGTTCCTATTGAACTAAACTGCAATTTCAATCACATTTTGAAAGAAACACATTTTTTCCTCGAGAAGTAAGGCTGTGATGTAATAGGAAAGGCTTCCAGTTTGAAACAGCCCCAAAGTCTATATAAGGACATAGGAAGGGAGGATGGAAGAATAAGTCAACAACAGGACTTTCACCCAGGAGACCGAGGTTTGTGTTGTTATTCTAAAGCTTAAGTTTTATTTTCACTTGTTGTTTGGTTAGGTTTTGGCACCTAAATGTTGTGGTTAGGGTTTAAAAAAAATAGCACACTGGGTTAAAATACAACCCTTTCACAACATGTGTGAAGCTATTTTCTGGATTACCACAGTGACAACTCCCACCACATCCAATATATGATTGTTTATAGGGCTTTAACTATTCTTTTGTTGTTGTTGATGTTAAATTTATGCTTAGTCTGTCATGTATTTTCTCAGTTAAACAATTAGGTGTTTGGGCTATAATGTCTAAAAATTGTGAAAAATGTTGATCCGTGATGATTAATGTCTTGTCTGCAACCCAAAAATACTCAGTTTACTGTCATAGAGGAAAGGAACCACAAAATACTCAAATGTAAGGCTCAAACCAATTAATGGATGATCAAAATAGTTGATGATTAAGTTAACTGATTAACTGTTGCAAGCATGGAGTACCGTGGGGGGTTTTAGCTAGCAAAAGAGGCATTATGACAAAGCGTTCTGTGATGATTAATGACTTCACACCAGCAATTATGTGGTAAATCGAGCCAGGATGAACTAGGATACTGTTTGCGGCGTCATTTGGTTAGCTGAAGAAGAGCAAACAGTAAAGCAATAAAATAAATGGCAAAGATATGTTGATTCAAAAGGTATTTTACAGTATGCAACAAAACAGAAGAAAATATGTTTCCTTTACAATCATTTGTATAGGAGCGTAATTTGGTGTGAAGAGGGCTGCTTATACCAGCCACTGTCTATAGCTACTTACTTAGAAATAGAAACTGATAAAGCACCACAGAAATTTCTCAGTAACATTAAACAGAGAGATCTTGATATCAAGGTCACTTTGCATAAGAGGCATCTGAGCAGAATTTCCTATTATTTTTTGGTCCTCTCTGTTTTTCTTCTCTTGTTTTACTACCCATTATGTCCGACTCTCCGCCTCGCTACTCAGATGGATTCATCCATCTCTGCACAAGAGGAGGGAGGGAGGGATAGATATGGGGGAGGGGTGGAGAGAGAGGGAGAGAGAGCTTATTGTAAACTGTAAGAGGTGTGCAGCAACTGGGACAGATGATGTCTGCGGAAACGAGGACTGCAGGATCCCACCCATCCCCCACACCACACACACACACACACACACACACACACACACACACACACACACACACACACACACACACACACACACACACACACACACACCACACACACTACAGCTCATTTGTGCCTGGCTGGTCACCTCACTGCAATAGATAGATTCCACCCCACCCCCTATCCTCTGCTCAGTCATTCAGACCTGGGAGAGTCAATAACAAGCTGACATCATCATTGGTTTTGTAGGATACAGTGCTGCCTTTATTCTAGCAGCCATATGAGTGAGAGAGAGAGGGAGAGCGAGCACTGATGAGGCTGGAGGCTGAGCATGCTGAATGCAGGTCAGAGAGCGTAGGTAGAGATAGGTGGACACAGAGAGATGCACGGTGGGGGAGGGGAGCAGCAGCATGGAGGGCCTTTCCAGTCAGGCTGAATCACTGACAAGTGGCCAAGATGCATATCAATCACGCACAGTCACACAGAACCTACATGCACACGCTTGCAGCTGTACACAGTGCTCTGCTCTTATATAAAGACAAAATCTTAAATGCACGTCCAGAGCTGCCGGGATTTCTGGACATGATGTTGATGCTGACAATGCATTGACATTATTATTTTTAATCAAATAAATTCATTCATAACAAGTCATTTAATATTATGATCAAATCCGATCAAATCTGTGGAATGGCAGCTGGCTAGTAGGCCACCTTCAGTAAGCAGAACTGCCTGGGGCAAGGCGCTTGATGACAGCGTTTATCAGATCCATTTCCTAGAAAATAAACACTTCAAGTATTGTAGATTAACTGTAGAACCTGGTTGCACCACCAGATGCAGCCTCTTACTGTTTAATACAGTCACATCCGGTGGAGGTTAGCATTTCATGTTGGCGAGCAGAGAGTACTATTGGGGTTTAGCTAGTAAAGGGGCACCATGACATAGTCTTCTGTGATACTTAATGGCTTCCAGAAAGCACACGTTAAATTCAGCCGGAATTAACAAGAATAGTGTTTTTATATCCCACTAGCATACTTATCTGTGGCTTAAAATAGCAGTATCAGCTAAGGACAAATCCAGTATTGTCAGTTTATAACATGAACAATTCACTTTTTCATTGTTAATGCTGCCTTCATGTGACAACGGATGTAAAACAAAGGATCGGGCTTAGGTATGACAGGCCAATACCAATTAGCACGAACAGCAAAGATCAACTGCTACCAAATCAGAGAGCAGCTACACAATAAGGAGAAAAGGAGCTGCTACATTTACAATTATCATCCACACTTCTGACATTTTAAAATCCTTAAACTTCGGGGACTTGGAAACACTGACTATGAAAATTATGGTGTTATGTTTTAGTCAGGACGAGCATAAACTGAGACTTTACTAATGATTAAGAACAACTTATAACCATTGGGGCTCTAGTGACATGAGAATGAGGGTCGCATGTGGCATCTTACCTGTTCCTGTCAACAGTTTTACAGCATTTCACTTTGGTGAAGGCATTTATAGCAAGAAATGCTACACGGTACCAACAATGGTAAGTATTTACTTAGACATTGGCGATTGGCAAGGAGATGAAAAAAATGCTGATCTTTAAGAACGCATAAATACGTAGCTGAAACTAGAACATAATTATCTTAGATTAGCTTAGCATAACTCAACAACTGGAAATAATGTGTTCTAGAGAAGCTTCAAGCATTAATTTGTGCTCCTTTCCTAAAGGTAGCAACAAGTGATGGTGAGCACCGAGAGAAGGACATGCTTCCTAAACGGAGGAGGAAACACTCGCAAAGAAAAAGACTAGATCTCTTAAAGCTTGTGTCATTAATTTCTGACAAGATAACAATGCCACAGAGAAAAATGACACTGGCAAATGATACTTGCCGGCTGCTCTGCTGTGTATTAACTATGTTTAATGTATTTAGCAGTTTACACATTATATTGTTTCTTGGCATCAATACTGAAAATAGACGAGTTTCCATTGCAAAAACTTGAAGTAGGCCCAAGGTGGCACCAGTATTTACAAAAAAATGCCTCCTTAGTTGTTGCTAAAGCTTTTCGATTTCCAGCAGAGTGTCGAATCCAACAGTTATGACCGCATTGTTCACTCAGAGTGCATCAAAGCAACAATAAATACTGGCTACTTGATGTAACTCCAGTCTTATCAGCACGGAGGAAATTATTCTGCTTCCTACATGCTCGAACAATAATCATGGCAAATTTTAAGTTGTTGTTGGCCATATTAGAGATTAGAAGACCGCTGCCGGATAAGGACATTGAGAGGGCAGCAATTTGTCCTTTTTGAGTTGAACTAATCAGCGTCAAGACCCGCACAGCAGTTTACCAGTGCTATTTAAAAGCACCTGTGTTGGAGTGGGTACTTTTGCTGCCATGAAAACAGCTTTGAAAGGTGTTCTACTACAGGGGTGATGACGAGATACAGTAAGGTCCAGGCCCACAAGTTACTGCCACAGATGACGGCCTTATGTTGTGATTGTACAACGAGGGATCCAGGTAGGTGTATGCACCACATTTGCCGCTTGAAGTGAGCAGTACAGGACATCGCTTGACTAGTGTGCAGACTCCCGACTGGGCCACGCCTCTGTAACAATTCAAGGTCACCACACATGAAGGCAAAGAGGGAATGATGCCCTCCAAGACAAAGAAAAAAAACAGTATGTCGCTTTGCAAACAGCTAAGTTGAAGAGCAAGTCTGTTGCAGTTAGCTCTGCCTGCCCTATTTGTCAGAAAGATAACTGCTGGGTGATGTAACACACATTGCTAACTGTGCATGGCTTGTGGTTTTAAGCAAGGATGTTGTCGCACACACCCATTTTGTAATACTACAAACACAAGGACTTTCACATAATGTCATCAGTAGGTTAAAGGCTCGGTCACCTTTGTGTTACCTTGAAACAAACAAGACACTTTGTTGTTCGGAGCATACTTTTATCTGTTTCCTGCTGCTTCCAATCTTTGAGCTAAACTCGCTGTCTGCTCACTCGTGAGATTAATATCTGTCCTCTCGCCTCGCTCTTATAAAGAAAGCAAATATTTCCCAATATGTTCAAGTGTTCTTTTACAGGCGGAAAAGCAGACACACAATCACAGCCACGACTCCCCTCCCCCACTACACACAGACAGACACACAATCCCTGGACGATGTGACTCAGACACACACAGCCTACACAACATTCCAGTCAATTCTCCACACTAGAGTTCAGCATTCCAGCCTGGTGTTAGATGCTTTCCTCCCACTGCACACAGGAAGCCATGTGTGTGCGTGTGTGCGTGTGTGTGCGTGTGTGTGTGTGTGTGTGTGTGTGTGTGTGTGTGTGTGTGTGTGTGTGTGTGTGTGTGTGTGTGTGGGTGTGCGTGTTAAAAGCTTTAGATGTTGCTTTAGCAGGGGGCCACAGTGAAGGGCTTTCTCTGTCAGATCAGCTGCCCTGAGCTCAGTTTCTAATCCGTGGCTGCAACAATCTGCTCTGTCCTCCTAAAACGGCACTCAGAAGCCTGTTTGCTATAATAACTAGCAATGGTAACCATTTGTGGCAGACGCCACAACTGGTTACCATTTTAAATTAGTTGTTAGAAATTCAGGATAATAGCTATATATGTCATATTTTTGAATTTTTATCTCAAAAAAAATCCAGAATCACAGGGGAATGAGTGGCGCATTGTGCTCTATATTCTTAGTAAAGGTAGATGACAAAAAATGGGAAAGACAGTGTTGGAATTAGACAAACTGCAGGGATGGACAAGCAACGGTCAGCATTCGGTATATTATTCAGGGTTTTGTTGCTGCTGGGTGGGTTGGCTGGCACACAACAAATGTACAAGAAGTGTTTACAGTCTGTAGCAACTTTAGTTTTCCTTCAATTGATTATGATAGAAATGCCCCCTTGGAATCAAAACAGACTAATATTTTTTTCTATTTAACACCAATGTTAAGTGAGGAATGTCTTTAAGATGACAAATATTGATTTTAAAGTCTGCAAAAAAAGACAAGAGTGGTATCCTATGGGATGGAGAATGTGGTCATTTTTGTTTAACGGTGCCTTGAGGGTTAGTATATACAGCCAGTCGGCTGATTGAATCAATTCATGGTGGGATTTAAGACCACCGAAACATCACCTAAATACGCCCCTGAAAGACTTTTGTATACTGCGCCAATAGCTTAATGTGGACATGGCATTTTGTTGCCTGAAAAACAACATTTATTGCACTGTTAAGTGGAAGTTAGCGAGCCAGGCAGAGTAGATCCCAGTTGTCCTGCTGGAAGCATAGACAGAAAATCAAAATATATATAAGACAAATGCAGTCAGCAAGACATCACCAACTGGTTTGAGGACGGACGTCAAACCGCAAAGTTTTGGAAATCTTTTGAAACCAGACATAATGAGCAAGTGGTGGATCTGACAGGAGCAATTCTATTACGACAGACTAATGTACGAAGTCACAGAAATAATGTATGGACTGTTCAAATTACAGACAGGACTAAGCAATGGCTAATGCTTGTAGCAAATGAGGTACGTAAATAAATTACCTGATAGATAGATAGATAGATAGATAGATAGATAGATAGATAGATAGATAGATAGATAGATAGATAGATAGATAGATAGATAGATAGATAGATAGATAGATAGATAGATAGATATTTGTCAATTAGTGCACTCAGAATCCTGACAATGTAATGTACAAGAGTGAACGGTCTTAAACCCATTCTATTTATGTTAAAACATGGACCACCTTCTTGCAGTCTAGGAACATACGCTGCAAGTGGACAAAGTTCTCACCTGATGTCATCATCAAAGACAACTGGGCCTAAACATTGAGTTAGGTGCTTTTAAATTGGACTTACAACTCGACTGGAAAGCTTACATGCAACCTTTGCCAACAGGGGCTCCACTTAGTCAACAACAGTAGCCCAGTCTCAGATTGATGGAGGGCATCGTGAGCACCTCGTACCAAAAATTCACAACGTTTGAGAACACCAATGCAATGAATAATCCCATTTAGACCGAATTAATACAAATGTTGTACCAAAACTCAATGAGATTTACTGTAAATTTAAATACAAAATAGAATTTTAAGTAGTCGTGGTAATATATGAAAAAGCCTTTTTCACAAAATCAAAGAAACTTGGTACAGTCTGGGACCCTAAACATTTTCCCAAATGGAGCCATCAGAAGCATCTCATGGCAACCATGGCAGCCATTTTACTTTCTGCCAGAATCTCATTACATACTTTGTATCACATCTCATGAACCAAACACTAAAACACAGAAAGATTGATGTCTGCACATACATTTTGATGGTCAGGGATTTCAATGATACCAAATACATGCATCGTAACCTGTTTAGGTGACAAGTTACCAGTGAATTCAGAGAAATCACAGTATCTGAAAACTTAAGATTTCATAATATTATGGCTGTGGCATTCTCGTTGTGTAGAGTTTTCAAAGCTTAAACCTATTGTTCAAGAACCCTGTCAATATGGTGGCTGTAAAGAGAACAGTAATATTCAATGTGACCTTCTTAGCTTCAAATAAATCTGTCAAACACAAAGACTTCTTTCTGCAGTGTGATTAATGCCTCTCATGCACAGTATAACTGCATGCATTTACTAAAGTTGACAGAGACACTGTAGGTGCACGGCAGCCTCTGCAACTACACTACATGAATCACTGTTTGCTCACACAAAGCAGGGGAATGCTGCCCTTGCACCGAGTGGGTGGTTGTGTAAAACACTGTATACAGCAGAAATAAAAGTGATAAGATGCCAGGGTTTTAAAAAGTCACACCCACCAGGACGTTACCAGACACACTCCCACAAACTTCTAACATGGCTGCGCGCCCACATATAAAGCGATCCACATATAAAGGAATGAAAAGCGAACATAATCCCAATCAACCTCCCACCACACTCACACCAAAACCGAGTGAAGGAACAAAGTCAGATAGTGAAGTGTGTGTGCTCAGCCGTGGCCGGGAACATGATGATGTGTCTGTGTGTGTGTTGTGGGCTGCACAGTGGACAGAATTAAGGTAATTTCACGGCCTGGTGGTGCTGACTTGTAGCTGCTTGCGCTTCTTGTTGCTGCAGTACGACCACTGAAATGTACACGTAGGTGGAAATGCTGTTGTGAGAGCTGGAGACCACTTCAAAACCCATAATAATAGCGCTGATATCAAGGTCTAATACTAATATTTGGGGGGCTTATGCTGTTCACAGATGACGATGATGATGTTTTTTTCAAAATAGACCCTTTAAATGACATTCTGTTGGACAACAAATGAAAGTATTCAGGTTTTCTCCTGCATTTTGTCTTGTTATTCAGCATACACTAAAAGCGTTTAGTCAGATTACTACCTCTGCTGATAAAAATAAGAACGTAAACTGATTAGCTATAGAATAAACATAACCAATCCAACTGTACAATACTAACAGGACACACGTGATGTGATCGTTGAAGTAGTACCAGTATTGTGGCGTTAGCTGTTTTATTGTGAAAGGCCCAACAGGATGTGCCCGTTGTTATGTGCCGGAGCTTGTGTTGTAACGTGAATGGCTTTGAACCAGACGCATATAAAAAGTGTTCTGAAGCTCTACAAATGTGTCGCTTGATTACCTATGCCTAACAACACGACATGGTGTCAGAAGTGGAGCGGCAGTAAGAGCGTCAGGGTGAGAAAAGGAGCAGTTCTCGGAGCGAAAAAGTGACTTTTCTTTTCGGGACTGAAAGATGTCGCAAGGAGAAGCGGGAGCTAGCGCGGAAGCGGTGCGGCCTCGCTCGCCCCAGCAACAGGTAAACAGCAGAGATAATTCCAATCCACCCCCGAACGCCACATTCACCATTCAGCCTCCCGAGCCGTTTGATTTCGCTAAGCCACAACAATGGGAAAAGTGGATACGGAGATTTGAACGATTCAGACAAGCTAGCAACTTGCATCTTAGCTCAGAGGCTAACCAAGTAAACACGCTCATCTACTGTATGGGGGATGAAGGGGATGACATCCTTCGAGGTCAAGCTTTATCAGAAGTGCAGAGACATCAGTACCAAGCAGTAAGAGACACCTTAGACGCATACTGTGTGCCAAGGAAAAACATAATCTACGAGAGAGCCCGGTTTAACCAGAGAGTGCAGCAAGTTGATGAAACTGTTGACTCCTTTGTCACCGCGCTTTATGCTTTGGCTGTAAACTGCAACTATGGAGCTCTGCACGATGAACTGATAAGAGATCGTCTCGTCGTAGGACTCGGGGACACCAGCTTAGCTGAGAGACTGCAAATGGACAAGGATTTGACGCTGGAGAAAGCAATAAATCAAGCCCGGCAGTCAGAAGTCATAAAAAGACAACAAACCAACATCAGAGGGGAAAATAAAGTGGAAATTGATGCTGTAACGATGAAATTCAAGAAAAAGCCAGCATTCAAGTCCCCAGGTCAACCCAAACAAGTAACAAAGACCAAAACAACAAACGAGAAATCCTGCTACAGATGTGGAAAAACCCCTGCGCATGGAAAAGGACAGTGCCCAGCAAAGGACGTGACTTGTCGTTCATGTGGAAAAAGAGGACATTACAGTAAAGTGTGTAAATCTGTAAAGTCAGTGCATGTGATTGAAACTGAGAAATGTGTCACTCCTATGTTTTTAGGTTCTGTAGATGCAGGTTCAGATCCTTGGTATGCAGACCTTATGATCAGAAACCACAAAGTCAGATTTAAGATAGACACAGGAGCGGATGTTTCTGTTATCCCGGCCCAGATGTACTACTGTATAAACCAAAATGAGACAGGGTTATGTAAACCAAATAGACCATTGTTTGGACCAGGTGGTACTCCACTCAATGTGTTGGGTATGAGCAAGGAAACATTGTGCAAAGGGGAACAAGAAATACAAGAGGATATGTATGTGATCAAAGATTTGCACATTGCGCTGTTAAGCAGACCAGCTAGTGTCAAGCTAAATCTTGTGTCTAGAGCAGATAGCATAGACTTGAAAATGCTAAATGAGAGTTACCCAAAGTTGTGTCAGGGATTGGGTTTAATGCAACAACCTTACACTATTAAGTTGAAGCCTAATGCTGTGCCTTTTTCCCTGGCCACTCCAAGGCGGGTCCCCATTCCTTTACTAGGAAAAGTGAAAAAGGAACTGGAAAGAATGGAATCCATGGGAGTAATCAGCAGAGTTGAAGAGCCAACTGAATGGTGCTCAGGGATGGTTCCAGTGCCAACCAAAAATGACTCTGTGCGTATTTGTGTTGACCTAACTCACCTCAACGAAGCAGTGTGCAGAGAAAAGTACATCCTGCCCTCAGTTGAACAGACACTTGGATCCCTGTTCGGGGCAAAAGTCTTTAGTAAGTTGGATGCAAACAGAGGCTTTTGGCAGGTTCCATTGTCACCAGAGTCAGCACACTACACAACATTCATTACTCCTTTCGGACGCTACCACTTCAATAGACTTCCTTTTGGAATAGCCTCAGCCCCAGAGCATTTTCAGCGGAAAATGTCAGTGATTCTAAACGGGTTGCCAGGCGTGGTTTGTCATATGGATGACATCCTCATTTGGGGACAGGACCAGCAAGAGCACAACACGAGACTTCACACTGTGCTAAACAAACTACAAGAGGCCGGATTAAACATGGAAAAATGTGAACTGAGCAAGCAAGAGGTAAAGTTCCTCAGACACGTTTTGTCTGCGGAGGGAGTCCAACCTGACCCGGACAAAATCAGAGCTGTCAAAGAAATGAAAGAGCCGTCAAACGTTAGTGAAGTATGCAGCTTTTTAGGGATGGTCAACCAGTTAGGTAAATTCATTCCCAGACTGGCTGAAAAGGACAAGCCCCTAAGAGACTTGCTGTCGAAGAAGAATCAGTGGGTTTGGAGTTGTGCGCAACAAAAAGCATTTGATCAGCTGAAAAGTGAGCTGACTCCAACACCTGTTCTCACACTCTATGACCCAAACAAAGAACTGAAACTGTCAGCAGATGCCTCATCCTTTGGACTTGGAGCAGTCCTTTTTCAAAAAGAGGGTGAGCAGTGGAGACCGGTAGCATATGCGTCACGCTCTTTGACAGAGCAGAGGTATGCACAGGTGGAGAAAGAGACGCTTGGACTAACGTGGGGATGTGAAAGATTCAAAGACTTTCTCATCGGGAGACACTTCTCATTAGAGACTGACCACAAGCCACTTGTCAGCCTGCTAGGACATCAAGCCCTGACTGAGCTTCCACCCAGGATCCAGCGGTTCAGACTCAGGCTCATGAGGTACAGTTACTCAATCTCACACACTCCAGGCAAAGCACTCTTCACAGCGGACACACTGTCACGCGCACCGGTCAGTCAAGAGTCGGATTCTCAGGCTACAGCAGAACTACTGGCCGACACAAACATTTATGTGGATGAAATAATCAAAAGTCTGCCTGCAAGCTCGATGTACATCACACAACTGAAAGAGCAGCTAAAAACAGATAGCATATGTTCAGAAGTCATGTCATTTTGTCAAAGAGGCTGGCCAGATTACAGCCGACTCACAGGCCCTATCAAAGTAATTTGGCCATACAGAGACAATCTAACCGTACATGATGGACTGCTACTGAAAGACACCAGGCTAGTTATCCCTGCCACTATGCGCGACTCTGTCCTCGTAGCATTGCATGAGGGACACCAGGGAATGTCTAGATGCAGAGAGAGAGCTAGACAAACAGTGTGGTGGCCTGGTCTGAGTGGACAAATCAATGATCTTGTGAAAAACTGCACTATATGCATTAAAGAACGTGCCAACCCAGTGGAGCCGTTAATGCCCAGTGAGTTTCCAGAGAGGCCATGGCAAAAAGTTGGAGCAGATCTTTTTACATTGAACAACAGCAACTATGTTCTACTTGTGGACTACTACTCAAGATTCGTGGAGATGGCAAAACTGACTCCCACAAGATCAGAGGACGTTATAGTACACTTAAAGTCAATATTTTCCAGACACGGCATTCCTGAGATTTTCTACAGCGACAATGGACCTCAGTTCTCAAGCCAGCAGTTTAAAGATTTTGCCGCAACCTACGGATTCACACACATAACCAGCAGTCCAAGGTTTGCACGGAGCAATGGTGAGGCTGAGCGTCATGTCCAAACTGTGAAAAGACTTGAAGAAAGCAAAAGACCCATATCTCGCACTTTTAGCATACAGAGCGACCCCATTGGCTAATGGCTATAGCCCAGCTCAGTTACTAATGGGACGGAGAATTCGCACGCCAATACCGCAGCTTCCTTCATTGCTCAATCCCAGCCTGCCAAACAAGACTTCAGTGGAGACGAGAGAGAGAGAGGAGGATGAAGGACAGTACAGCATTCAACAGGAGACATCGCGTGAGAGACCTTCCTCAACTTTCACCAGGACAACCAGTGTGGATCACGGATACAAAGTGTGAAGGGACTGTCATCTCATCTCACTCCACACCACGTTCATATGTAGTGGAGAGCCCTTCAGGAGCCATCAGGAGAAACAGGCATCACCTCCAACCATTGCCTGAAAGCACATCAGAAATTCAAATGCCAAGTACACCTGTAAGACCACCAGAGGGCGTCTTACCCACACCCAAAAGTTCTGAGACTACATCTCAGACCCCAAAGACAGCAACACCAGGTGCTGTCAAAACAAGGTTTGGCCGAGTTGTTGTGAAACCTCAAAGACTGGACTTGTAACAAAAGAAAGGTTAACTAAAAGAGAAAAGCTCGGAGATAGACAGAGAAAAAAAAAAGTGTTTTTCAGATATGCAGTA
Source organism: Amphiprion ocellaris (assembly GCF_022539595.1). NCBI lineage: Eukaryota > Metazoa > Chordata > Actinopteri > Pomacentridae > Amphiprion > Amphiprion ocellaris. Next base: position 29,121,432 of record NC_072767.1, on the reverse strand, counting down.
AAATGTTTATTTTTAGTCTGCATTGTTTTCAAGAAAGGGGGATGTGGTGTTAGCTGTTTTATTGTGAAAGGCCCAACAGGAAGTGCCCGTTATGTGCCGGAGCTTGTGTTGTAATGTGAATGGCTTTGAACCAGACGCATATAAAGTGTTCTGAAGCTCTACAAATGTGTCGCTTGATTACCTATGCCTAACAACACGACACAGCTCCTGTAATCAATGTAACCCCAGCACACAGTGTGACAGATGATACCTCCTCAACACTGTTCCCTCTAAGAAGCGCGCGTGCGCACTGCTGACACGGATTCCGCGCACACAAAATCTGCGCTGCGCACAAAAAAAAAATCCAACCTAAATTGTAAATAAAATAAACACGTAGCAATTCATTCTGTGCTATTTTTCAATGTGAGTCAGTGAGTGACCGGTGACTGGCTGCTGCAGCCAATGATGCGATTCACATACGTATTTACCATAGACTGTATATAATGGTATTTACGCAGCTAATCAATGTCAGGCGTCCTTATGTGCAGCCACCGTTGTTCTCATAGATATGAATGAGTAGATAGGACACGCCCCTTTGAGCTGCGTCTACAGCGAGGCTAAGCTAGTGGGGGCAAAGTTTCAGTGCATTCCGTTGATGTAGACGGCGTGAAAACGGAAACAAGTATGCCGGCTCACTGTGCTGCATACAATTGCACACTGCGTCGTACGATTGAGACAAGGAAACTTGGAATGACTTTTCATAGGTAAGAATAGTTTTTGGCTCTTTTTTCATTATGAAATCTTGTTGAGAGCTTCCATTCTATGAGAGCTAACTAGTTAGCCACTGGCAAAACGCTAAGGCGAGCTAGCAGCTTGACAACCAAATACCAGACGATTAATAGTAGCTGTAGTATAGTTGTACAAGCAGTAGTAGTAATACTAAAAGTACAAGCAGCAGTAGTAGTATAAACAGCTGTCAGAGTCGTAGAAGTAGTATCAGCATTTGTAATAGTACAGTAGTTATAAAGCCTAACTCATGTATATCCAGATTACCATCTATGTTCTTCCTCCAAACCCATTTTATGATTGGGATTACAGGCAGTTCTTTAGGACTGCTCTCAAATAATTGAAATGTTACTAAACAAGGTTATACTTATCAAATAGCTCTGGTCTCCAGTATATTGGTGAATTCGGTTCTTTGTACTTAATTTCTACTTTTCTTACTCCATGTAGGTTTCCCAGAGACTATGGGTTGAGGAGGAATTGGAAGTTTGTCGGCTTAGACCTGGTGTCATTCCATCAGTGTTAAACTTCCCGGCTCATCTTGGAAGAGTACGTGCCAGGAAGAGTACGTGCCAGAAAGACCACGACCAAGCAGCCTTGAGATCTTAGGCAGCGTCTCCCTCAGGTGGGTGTCGACGGTGTTCACAGTCAGGTCTGTGATAATCCCGTCAAAAAACAAAACAGAAAAAAATCTAGATTATAAATCAACATGTGACCAAAGCACTCTGTGTATAACGCCATAGTATAGAATGTAGTTCAGAAAATGTCAAAGTATAGTATGCTTTACTCAAGAATAACATAGTATGGCCTGTAGTTCATAGTACAGCATGTTGGCAAGAAAAAACAAAACATAGATTATTATGTGGTTCAAAACGCAAAATGATAGGATGTTGCCTAAAATTGTCATGTATGATATGTGGTTCAAAAAATGTCATAGTGCAGTATATTTTCAAAATAGTATGTAATTCAAGAAAACATCAGAGTATAATATGTCATCTAAAAAATGCCATAGAATAATAATTTCATTGCACAAGTAAAAGTATAGTAACTTTTAAAACTGTTCGAATTCTTATATGTTGCTAAAAAAAACAAAAAAAACTAAAGCAAAAAAAAACGTCAGTAATATGTCAATTAAAAAAGCCTATAGTATAGCGTGTCGCCCAACAAACATCATAGTATAGCATGTCACTCTAAAAACGTATAGCAAGTATAGCCTTTAGTCCACAGCTGTCAGTAGGTGAGGAGCAACACAAAAACAGTCCAAACGCTGGTTTCCAGAGGGTTAGACGAGTATTTATTTGAAAGAGTAAGTTTACAACAACACAACATGTGAGGGGGTTAAAAGCAAATGGGTGTTAGTAAAATAAAAATAAATAAACAGAACTAAAAGTGAACTTCACGTTGACATTGATGGGCATTCCAACCAGGAACAAAGTAAAAGATAATCAATACAAAAAAACACTCTTCCTGTTCACCTCTTAAAACCCAAAAACACACTGCAGTAGCACCCTAAACTAAAACTATCAATGGGTTCTCTGTTTTCCTTTCTGAACAATTCAAAGGTCCCTCTCTATCTCCCCACACATCCACCAACCACTGGAACACATCTCCAAAGTTCTGCCAGGCCAGCTCAGCTTCCCTTCAGAAGAAGTGCTGCCAGATGAAGGAGCCTTTTGAGAGGCAGCTGGCATCGTGATTGGACTGTACTTTGGTCTGTTCCAATCCAGCTTCAGCTCCAGAGACGGCAGGCGGGACGAGTCAACAGAGGCCGGATGGACGAAGGCATGCAGCTGAGTACAATCCAGAAAACAACAGAGGAGGAGTGCAGTGGTCCAGGGCCAGAACAACCACAGTAGCATCGTATGTCTCTTAGAAAACATCATAGTAGAGCCTTTGGGATGAAAAAACGCCATCATATACATCGTATATTGTACAAATAACAAGTCAAAGGAAAGAGACATACATTGTAGAATTGTAGTAATTCTGGGCTGACTGGTTTACTGATTATCAGTATTTTGTTTTTTACCGATTTACGGTAATAAATCAATTTTAAAAAGGCGCTACTTTGGCTCTGAACCTTGATCTACCTGTGGTCGCTCTGTCTTCTGGAGTGATTTGATTGGTTATACGTCATGAATAAAACTCCTTTAACTTAACATCTGTAAACAAAACAAAAACGTATCAACAAAGTTTTCTGTTAAAGTTTGTGTTCTTGTAAGTTTAACTCCCAAGATTATAAATACTTTCATTTACTGCAAATGAATATCCAAATGAATATACTCTAAATGTTTCACTAATAATCATTATCAGCCTTAAAACCCACAAAACACCCCTCTATACTCGACCACACTTAGTACAGTCCGGTTCCCCCTTCTATAAATCTGCTTGTAATCTTCCACTTCCTGTTTGTCAAAGTGGCCTTCTACCTGGACAGGATTTGTTGGAGCTCATGCAACAAACATTTTGGGTAACTGCACTTTAATATGGATGGATGACACTGAATTCGAGTCTGTTTTAATGAGACTGAGTTAAGATGTGTAGCTCTGTCATTAAATAGGAAATTATTTCTCAGAATTTACAGAGAAAAGTCTGAAATGTTTGCTAGGTTAGCGTCCCACATGTTCTTTGGCTCAGCTAAAGCTAACTCTCTCCAACTTCGGATCTCTTGAGTTGCTTGTTGTTAAAATATCTTGCTAGATTTGCTGAAGCTCAGAAAGTCTGAGATGTTGGTTCAGAATAAGCTCATTCTCAAGTCTTACCTGAACTGTCTTCTTTTGTTTTAACTTTCCCTAAATTTAGGAGTTAATGAAAGAGCAGCACATCCAGACTCGGTCTCATTTATGTAGAGATTAAACTTCAGTGTCATTCATTGATGTTAAAGTGCAGTTTTTCAAATGTTTGTTGCACATGCTCCCGACCAAACCAGTCCAGGTGGGAGACGATGTGAAGAGAAAGCTCCAGAGGATGAATATCACACATTTACGTTGGAAATAAATGTCCTTTAATTTGACATTGTCATGCAAATGATGTTCAAATCTTTGTTGAGTGTTTTGTTGATGTTGGTTTCTAAATGTTTTTTGACACTCGGCCCCAAAGATTAAAACCTTTTACGGCTCACAAGCTGCAACAATTCACACATTATCAACTATCTTTCTGACTAAATTAAGATAAAAGTGAAAAACTGCCTGATTCCTGCATCATGAATGTAAATCTTTTTGGTTTTTATGACAGTAAACTTAATATATTTGGGTTTGACATTTTATAAACCAAAACAATAAAAGAATTACTGGAGAAAACAACAGATTAATGGACAAAGAAAATGTGTTTTCCAACATATATGGCTGAATTACTCCATTACAAGATATATACAATTTTAATTCAATTTTATTTATATAACGCCAATTACAGGTCAAATTGTCTCAAGACACTTTATTTTTATATGTTTTGTCATATCTAAAATATGACAAAGTAAGAAATTAAAATTTCTTGACTAATCCAATTTATTATTTGGTTTTTAAGAGACTAATGGGCAACTAAAATAACTTTCTAAACTAAAACTAATAAACATGAGGTCAAATAGAAGGAATAGTTTTAAATACTGCAGTCCCACAACGACAAGAATAAAGTTTGTCAACAAAAAGTAAATCTGCTGGTGGATTCCATTAAAGTCCTAATAAATGATAATAAAGTGTGATACTAAAGGTTTGTGATGCTAAAAATCTCAAAGTAAAGATATCAAGTTGAACATCTGGATGGAGGTTGATAAAAGTTGACCTCCCTTCATTTCTCTGGAGCGACTCCATGGATTTTATGGATGGTGGTTAAAGACCTGCTCTTCTAGTTGTCTTCCTTCTAGTCGCTGTAAAAAGTCAGTCCATCCTGGCTGACTTCAACACCTCTTCATGACAACTTGTTCTGCCTCCGACCTGGTGGAAACTCCAGAAACTCGGGAAAACCTGTCGAGACTCGAAGAACTCGTGGAGACTCGAAGAACTCGTCGGGCGGGGGAAGGTGTGGTGGGTGGTGGGGGGAGGTGGGGGAGTAGAGGGGGGAGGCCGCCACCCACCTCCCCGCCTACTCTCCGCCCCGGCTCCACCCAGACTCCGCCTTAGCTCCACCCATGTGGTCACTTCAGGAATTACGATGTCAAAGGGACGACGAAATTATTCCTTTTTGTCTGATCTGTAGCTCAGTGAGTTAAGGATTTGCCTATGGAGCTGCAGGTCGCTGGTTCAAGACCAGACCCTTCTTAAGTTTTATCAAAATCCTGACAAAGACAAACAAAGAAAGATGCCGGTGGTGGGTCTTGAACCTGCGACCCTCCACTCTGTAGTCTTCCTCTTATCCCCCTGAGCTACTCGCTCAGATACTAAATTTTCTTTTTTTTGCGCATTTATCATCTATTTTTTGTCATTTTCGAGTTTTTTTTTTTAACTCGAGTCTCGACTCGTTTTTCTCAGGAGGTTGGACTTCAGCCTTTGAGCTGGAGGGTGGAACCCTCAGTTCCAAGACTTTCCAAAGCCTCCACACCTCCCGAGTCCTCAGGACCTGAGCTTTCACACAGTCTGAGGGCTGAAATTTTCTAAGTCCCACAGTAGTTCTCTGTTAGATTTAACTTTCAGACAGTCCAAGGACTGATATCTTCTAAGTTCCTGAGTAGTTCTCTGTTAGTTTGAACCTTCAGACAGTCTGAGGACTGAAAACCTAAAACTTCTTGAGTAGTTCTCTGTTAGTTTGAACTTTCTGGTTAACAGAAGCCTTAAAACTTGTGACCATGAGTCTTGATTTCACATTTAGACCATCAATCTGAGTTCTTCTCAGACCTTCACCTGTGGGTTTTTTAGAAATCCTGAACAAACTTTGATTCTCTTCACTGAACAGTAAAGTTTGTGGAGATCAGAAGGTAACATTAGTTTGATAAATGCCTTCAACTACTAGTAGACTTTATCTGGAAAGCAGTTTTCTTAAATGAGTTCTTAGTAAATCTGTCCACAGTCAAACCAAGAACATAGAAAGAGGAAATGTTTGAAGAAACAACTTGATGTTTTCATTTCAGACTAGAAAATGCTTTAATATCTTTATCTGTTTTTGCTCCTTTTCATCCTTTTATTGTCTCTTCTGTTTAATTTGATCTTCTAAAGTTTAATTGGTGTCTTTTCAAATGTTTTGTCTTTAGTTAGATTTTTCTTAAATGTTTAGTTTTGCTCTTTTCTCACCTTTTATTCTTTGCTAATGTCTGAATTGATTTTGAAATGTTTTGTCTTTTTAATGTTTAATTGTTGTTTTTTCAAATGTTTTATTGGCTTTTTTGAAAAATTCCTTTTTCTTTCCCAATGTTTAATTTTTTGGTTAAATCTTTGTTAAGGTTTTTCTTTTTAAATGTTTTACCACCTTTTAATGTTTCATTTTCTTTTTAAATGCTTCATTGTATTTTCTGTTTAATTCCTATTTGAAGTTTTATTGTCTTTAAGATGTAATTTTCTAATTAAACATTTAATTAAAAAATTAAATAAAATTAATAGAGTTAAACATTAAATACAATTAAATTATATTAAACAGACAAAATATTGAATTAGATAATTCAACAAGATACATGTCATTATGAAATTAAACAAAATTTTTAAAATACAAATATTAAAAATTACAGATGAAATATTTTCCATAATTAAACATTTAAAAAATACAATTCAACAAGAATATTAAACATTGTAAAAAATGCAAAACATTTAATTAGATTATTACACCTTTAAAAAGACAAAACATTTAATTAAAAAATTAAATGTTTAATTCGAAAATTACATCTTAAATTTCTTAAAACTAAGAACTTTTTAAAAGTTTTATTGTATTAATTTTTTTCCTTTGATTTAGTTGCTTTTTGTTATGTAGTTTATATTTTCAATCTTCTTTTTCTGTCAAGATTTTAACCCCAACCTTAAAAATGAAATAAACCCTTAAATCACAATGAAAATACTTCTGTTGTCACAATCATGAGTTAGTCAATTATTCAGTTTATCAATTCAACTTTATTTGTTTAGCACCTTTTACACAGGTGACAAAACTAAACAAGCAAAGAGAAAAAACTATGCTAAAACTGTGATTAAAACTCAAAAACATTTCCAAAAAAAAGATTTGACATGGTAATAAAATCTGTTGTGTCCAGGGGATGGAGGGAGTTTATTGAAGTCTTCTTGGGCTCACATGGTAAATCATTTAAAATATAAACTTGATATTCAGTCTAAGGAAACTGGAGAGTGACAGAAGAACCAACAATATCTCCTGTCTTCTCCTTTAATGAGTCGACTCTTCTCGTGCTTTCAGACCAAAGAACTACAGACTCTTCACAACCTGCTCAAACTCTTGGTACAGGACCTCACAACACGGGTCAAGAAGGTTTCCGTCTCATTTCTACTCTGAAGCTCACCTTCTCCTGCTCAAACTGCTGACAAATGTTTCTGCTGCTCTAAAGTCTGGTCTCCAGAACTTCCTAAAAACTCTCAAAGTCTCTTCTGCTGCAGGTTGCTTTGTAGAACTGTTCCAAAAAACCTCACTAAACCACATGGAGGGGCCTCAAGATAGTCGTCCAAATGAAACTGTACAAAAACCAAACTAGCACAACCCAAACACTAAAGTCTCCTGCAGCCTACCAGAGAACCTCTGAGAACAGAGAATCAGGACAGGAACTCTTACCTTCTGGACAATCAACATTGGTTCTCAAACAAGAATACAGAATGTGTCTGACCAAAAACCTCTAAAGACTCACTACAGCCAAGATAAAGACACAACTCAGCTGTACCAAATCCACTAATCACTGCACACATTAGCACCGTGTACTAACTGTGGCTAAAGAACCTCATTTACCAAGACAACTATCCAGTACAAAGCCCTAAAACACACCAAGAAACACATTAAAGACGATTTTACTGCTGGAAGCTGTAAGCCAACGCCTAAAGAACAAACTAAAGCAATGGAGCCAAACCCGGTTCACTGGTGAAGCAGAGGAAATGTTTGTCTGCAGCTAAATAAAGCAGGAAGACACTGAGCTGCTCAGGTGTTCCTGATAACACCAAGCAGCCACCTGGACAGCCAATAGGAACACAGCTTCCTGGAAGTCCAGAGGGCTGGGTTAGTGAAGGAAATTTAATTTAAAGTTGAAGCAGAAAGTTAACAAAGAAAGTTGAAAACCACCTTCTGATCCCTGAAATCTCTGAGTTTTCACACAAACAACACCTGAACATGTCAAACTGACTTCATAGTAGAACCCTCATTGTAAAAACATCATAGTATGATGTGTTGCTCAAAAAACATTAGGACCTGGCTGTCAGACAAACATGTAAGAAACATGAGAACAGAGAGAACCCAACCAGTAGGTCACAGTTTATCATCCCTCAGTCATCTCCTGAAGTCCATATGGTGAGAGACATCAGTATCTGGTTGTTAATTTACCAGAGGATGCTTATAATCATGCTGATGTGGTCTGTACTCTACAGTATTTTAGTGACTCAATAAATGCCTAAGTTGTTTGTTTTTTTTTTTTTAAATGCTTTTTAGTTTTTAATAAACATTTCAGAGCCTATATGTAATCAATAAGTGGCCTTTGCCTATCTTAAGAAAAATTCACTCAGAACTCTGATATGTTAACAGTACTAAATAAATCAATAAATACATGCATACACACAAAAATAAGTTAATACATTAACTGTGTTAAGATAAGATTTAGATTTTTAAAAAGTTGTTTATGTTTTTGCAGAATCCAGTATTGCTCACTGGTTGGTCATTACATTTTATTAGTTTGATTTCACTGTTTAAAATGATGCCACCTCTTTTCAGACAGAACCTGTGATAATAAAACAATACAAAATTTTTAGTTCCGTGTTAATAAAGCACTTAAAGCTTTAAGTATGGCTAAATGCTTTTTCAAAATTAAATATATCACTCCTTAGGTGGTAGTGGCCCCAAGTTCAGTAAAGTTGGAAAGATATTCACAGATTCGGACTTCCAGCATCAATAACTCATTAGATATAGGTTGTCAAAACATAAACGGTGCCTCTTTCCCATTGTTGCAAGGCAGACAATGTGCTACAAGCCCAGTTTTATCAAAAGTAGCTGTCTTTCAAGCTACAGGAATAACATTGGTGTCTATGGAGTGAACAGGGTCCGTCTGCAATTTGCAAAACCGCTGCAACAGTAAAGAGAGACAAATATTCAATAACTTCACTCTTATACATTGTAGTGTCACTAAAATCACTGCAGCCTTCAACTGGCTCCTGTTGACAAAGTGTTTTAACAGAAATGTAAATGCTGTAATGTGATTCTTTTAATGAACCATGTAACTTGAATGGATGTGATGCTGGTGTGACCACAGTGCACACGTCTGATGTTGCTCACAGTGGTCCAAGGGACGCTCAGGGAGTTTGTGTGTTTGCTCAGACTCAGGAAAAATTACAGGGAACATTGCTCCTCAACCTGTCGAGTCTCATGTTTTACACGAGACTCCCGTTTCAGGGCCTGTTCTGTTATCTAACAGCTGTGAAATCAAAATCTCTCCAACTGGCACTACCAAAGAACATTCTGTATAAAAACCTTTTTGGCTTCAGTAGCTCCTTACATGTGTGCTGATCACGGCAGCCAGCGGTAGATAATGTGGTAAATAAAGCCATTTCTGTCCATCTGTTGTGTGAAACTTGTCTCGTTCGGTGTTGTTCACCTTTTAGGCCAGCTGCCACACACAAATCCATCTCTTTAACAGCAAATTGGAGTTTAGCAAACGTAAATAAGAACAGAACGCCTGTTGAGAATTATATTTCTCATTGTGCAGGAACATTGTGCATGAAGCACTATAGCATGAATCCGGACAGTGACAGTTTGAAAGGTAAGGATGTCTTTTTGTCTTCTCCAAAACCAATTAAAAAAAAAAAAGTTTGAGCCATGAAAGCATGAACTGGGTAACTACACAGCTGCAGGTAGTGTTAGTTCCAAAGCCAAGAAGCAGATCATCAGCAAAGAGCACTGATATGAGCAGCCTTTCTAGCAATCGGTAATGACAATTTTGGAACAGTACCAAAGGGCTGTAGTGAACTAAATGCTGGTCGACTGAAATTGCACCTACACTTCAGTCAATTGATTAAATATTAAGGTTGAGACTCTACAATATTATTCATGTCACCAGTAATATGATTAACACAGGAGTTGTAGTAACACGGTTTGGCTGTTATGCCAAATTGCTGCCCAATCTGGTGCTGGTTCTGGGAGCTTGGTAGAGACTGTAAATATTCCTGTAGTGGATGGGGACACAATGCCTCAGGTCCTGATGTGCCTATAAATACAATAATGGAAGTCTTGTTTGGGGCTTGTTTGATGCCAAAACAGAGATTTGACAAACTTTCACACCGACAGTGATTTTATCTGCTTTCTTGATACAGAACTGCACTTATACTATAAGGTAAACGACCATGAATGTGAGGCCAAATTAAATTGTGGTCACTGCAGAATGTTAGTGGATGAACCTCACCCAGATGGACTCTGATTCTTTTATTTTATTTGGGATTTTCAAACTGACTAATGGCCGAACTTGATCTTTATGAGAAAATCATAATCCAGCCTGAATGAGAAAAATATGATATTATTAGAAGACAGTATTCCTTAAGAGCAGTAACAGGAAAAGAGGAAATCTCCAGATACAACAGAAGCAAAGCATATATCGTCTCAAAATGCATTTCTGTATTGTATTGTTGAAGTAGTTCCTCAACTTGAAAGAAGCATTTTTACGCTAAGTTTTGGTGGTTTTTGACTTCACTGTTCGTCATGGAAAATGGAAACACCTTTACCGAATCCCTTCTGATTTGGCAAACATTTTGCTCACATTACATGATCAGCTATTTCGGCTACTTACGTTGTCTCCGTGTCCAGACAGCATGAAACATGGCCGATACCAGCTGGTAAGTAAGAATAATTACAACTTCCCAGATTGAAAACCACTGAAGATTTTTCTCCCAGAGATGACAGTTTTGTTTCTTCCTCTTCGAGGTTCTTAGTAGTTGGCAAACAAGTTTAGTTTCTGATTTCTTCTACTCTCAATATTAAAGCCTTGTGTCACATAGCCTACACTGCCACCTTCTGACAACACTATGCTGTCTAGTTTATAGTTTTTTAATGTTCAATAATTATTTCTGGTAGTTCGACTGGTTGAGCGGGCGACCCATAAACCCTGACGTAGTGGTCATGGGTTGGAATCCAGCCCAAAGGCCCTTTACTGCAGGTCTTGTGTAGCCGAATACATAGACTTTTCAGCGATGAATATCTTTGTACGCATTGACAAATCTTATTCCATGTACAAATTTTAATACAGATTAACAGATTTTTTTTACACATTTGAAAACCTAATTACAGATACATTTTGAGACGACTTTTGCAGATTCTGGTTTGTAATAACAAATTCTTTTACACATTGACAAATCTCACTTCAGACACACAGATACAGACAACTCTCCATACACACTGACAAATAGTTTTGCTACAATTAATGCCCCCATACAGAGATTCCAATGCTCACAACACCCGACACGTTTATCCTTCGTCCTCGATCGGGATTCCTTCTGCGCCTGCGCACAACATTAATACTGCGCACATTTTTCTGCACATATTTGTTTTGCTTTTAAAGTGACATTATAATGTTTTAAAAGCAAAGGAAAAGGACATTTCTTCTTTTTTTAATTATTTTATTTATTTGTCTTTATATTTCTACTTTAATTAGCATTTTCTTTAATGGATTAGTTTTTTGATTAATATTTCTTTATATTGCTACATTATTTATTTTTTATTTATTTTTCTATTATTATTTTTATTATTATATTTCCACTTTTATTTATTCTTTTACAGATTTATTTTTGTATTTCGGCAGTCTCACTACTCCATATAAAAAGGTCAAAAAAATAAAAAAATAATAATAAAAAAATAAATTACATAGAAACCTTTTTTTTTGAGTCACTCCATGCAGAGGCTGTGGCCCAGGGGTCCCCTGATGCCACGGGCCCCTCAGCCTGGGTCCGACGGGCTCATTCAGTAAGACACCAGGCCTCAGCCGAGGCAGTGTTAACCCAGATGAGCTGCTGACAGCACTGACCTACATAGACCCAGAGAGACTGATAAGAAGAAGTGAGCAGAGCACAGTGTGCATATGAGTGTGTGTTTTCCTGGAGGACAAAGTAAAAAAAAAACTGAGCAATTACACAACATTTATGAGTGAATCTTAGCTGAGTATTTTCAAAGCAATTTATTCCCCTGGGTCAAGTTTTGTTTCAGCGGCCAATTTAGCATGACTTCATTAACACTGTTAAAAAGGTGAGGATTATAATTATGCACTGCAGCACATCACCAGCCCACTGAGCACCAACTGAAGGATGAACTACTTTAGTCACATTACGACCCTCTTATCAAAGGTGATGCCCCTCATTTCCATTCATTTTAATGTGATATTTTTAAAAGTGGCTCGGAGTGGGATTTTGTATCAGCTGTAAATTGGCCCATTGCTGTGTGGCAGACAACATCAATATGTCCCTTTTTCCATCACAGACCTGTGAGCCAGTGTGCTGTTGCTATCACCAGGTTGGAGCTTTCTAGCTTTGCCTGCCAGACTGATGACGAGCTCTGGCTCAGCTCTCACCGCTCACCCCTCAACTCCTCGGTTGTCTGATCAGCCTCCAGCCTATAAAAAAAAAACAACTCTCAGATCCTTCCTCCAGGACGAACTGATTTTCGACTGGTATCATTTTCACACCAAATAAAACCACAGCTTGGATCCTGAAACTGCTATTTTCATACATAATATGTGGGAAATACATGGAAGCTGAATGTCTAAATAGGTCGTTGTCAGCTAACATGCTCTTCGTAGCAACAGCTTATTGTGCTGCCTCTAAATTGACCAAGAAATCAATTAATGCACAACATAAGGCATTAAACCACTGATCCCCAAGTGGTCTGTGTGTGTATTTTTTTGTTTGTTTTGTTGCTCTGGTCACCGTTTTTACTCACTGTGGACTCATTTTTCACTGCAGCATAAAGTTCTGTACCTTGCTGAAAACAGCACAATCATGTACCAACAAGTAGAGAGAACTCAAAAATGTGTTTTGTGCAGTCTGACAGGTATAATGCCATAAATCATTAAACACAGAAACAGCGTAGATTCATACTTCTCTTGTATCTGCTCTGCTCTACCTGGAGTTCAGTCAAATTCAGATGAAAAGATATTTGAATATTTGTTATTTTATATGGAGCACATCATATTTTTTTTATTTTTATTTTTTTACAGAAGCTGATTAGGGCAAACATTTCATTTTGGAAGATTTTTAAATAGGATGTATAGAATAAAGTTATTCTGACAACTGGTTGTTTTTCCTGATGGAAATCCATGTCACACATATTTTTTTTCCTGGTGAATTTTGGTAGGATTTTACTAGTGCAACATATATTCTTTGACATGAGTATTCTCCCTTTGTGTATAGCGTACATGTTAGTGCATGTGAGTCCCTCCCTTTGAAACCATTAGTCTTCCCTGTGTCTACAAACAGACCAGGAGTGACCTCCCACACTACAGTGGAAGGGTGTGGGAGCAAAGTCTACACTGTAAAAAAACGAAAAAAGTCCAAGAAAAGATGTGACAATCTAGCAGCAAGAGTGCTGGAAAAAATCCTGTAAACCTGTGTAATTTTACACATTTTTTCACACACTATATAAGAACAAATTAGTATTTTCAAAATTAGAGATTATTGACCTGGGCATTATTTACAGCTTTGGCTGTAAATTAATAACTTTTCCAAATCACTGTTAAGGGATATGGGAGGTGAGGCCGAGGTGCCTGTTTGTGGTGCTGATAGTTTTGAATGTTGCACATAGAAACTTTAAGCTGAGTAAACAGATAGCAATTCTCTTGCCACAACTGTATAAATAATTTTGCTTTACTTGTTGGTGCATGAAGCAAGTACATTCAGTTTTTCTTTTCCCATGGTTCTCTAGTAAAAGTTGGCCTAGTTGGCCTCTAGCACTGTGGTCTTGCATTGAATCCAGGGAGAAAGGGTGGGTGTGTAGCGTGTAATGTCTCACCTGGGAGCTTATTTTTTGTTACGCAACATGCACTGTACCCCTCGAGCAGCCCCAGAAAGATACTGCAGATATTTAACTATAGTTTAGTGAAAAAAAAGCCAAACCAGTTGGAAGCATGCAGAGACAGAGGTCTGTTAAAATCCCTGCAGGCTGTAGAAATGCTTTCGCTGGAAATCATGCACAGCAAGAATGTTTGGCAGAATTAAGAGCGCCATATAACCCTTTCAAGGAAAGAGGAAAAAAAGCGTAGCCTGCTATCCAAGCCTCACATTCTTTTGTCACAGATGGTTCTCCTTAGCGAGCACCTCATACTGAATCTGGATTGGATGGAATTTCAAGAGAACCCACGCTTTAAAAAGAAGTGGCTCATTTGGGGGAAACAAACGTCAGCTGGTTCTTTTCATTATGATTTGTGGCTGCTGTGGGCTGCTGCACATGGAAACTTTTCTTTTCGACTTGCTTGTCTACTTCCAGCGATTTAGGTCCTGACTGTGCAGACAGTAGGTGCTCGTTTATGCAGTATGCATGGCACCCTGAAACTGTTTGAGAAGCAGGGCTATCATCAGAGATGCAGTGTTATTTTGATCCACCTCAACTAGACTGCTTCCAACTTCTAGCTCACAGGGACAGTGTGATCAGCAAACTGTTTGTTTTCTTTGCTCGAGTGGAAAAATTTGCATTTAACTCAGTGAAGTTTCACACTTTCCAAAAACATTTCACCAAAAACCCTGCAAACAACAATTACATGCAGAGAACAAGTGGAATTTTTACTGGGGAGAGCTCTATCTTCTTTTTCTGCCAAGATCTTAATTTCACTAAAAACATATCACTGTAATTTGGACTGATGCACAGTGCCTGTCTGCAGTGCGGCTCTTATTTTCCTTCCCCAAAAAGGTAAGAAGAGACAAAGAAAGAGCTGATAATTATCAGCAGTCCAGACTGTGGTCTTTTCTCCGATTATTTTGTTATGCCAAGCTTTCCAAGCATGACAAACCCCCAACTATCAGATGTCGGCATCTGTCTCCTCACACTCTTAAAACTGCACCCACACTCATCTTCGCACTTTCAACAAATCGCACAGCTGTCAAAGAGCCGAACAAAGACGATCATTCTCAGAGTGTTACAGGACTCGGTGCCACCCGAGTTCAGCTGGCATTGTTCCTGCTTGGCCAAGCGAACCAAACTTATGAAACACAGTCAGCGGAGTTCACATAATCTGCTCCAACATGCTTGGTGTGAGCACACCCTCAGTGTAGAGGCTCGGTCCTGGACGAGAATGCAAAGGCGTGCCTGCAAAAGAATGTGTGTGGAGTCCTTTTTTTGTTTCACCGTGTTAGCTGACTGGAGGACAAATTACACCAAGATCCAGTTCAGCAGCATGTACAACAGATTATGGAATGATTAGAGAGTCACATTTCTATTAGTGTGATGCCCGGATGTAGGCTACAGGTATTGGCCTGCTGGTTTACCGGTTTCAGATTCCACTTTACTGTGAGAAACAACAAACAACAACCTCCTACCACACTGAAAATATCAAGTTTCGCCAAAGATTTGTGCAGTATGGCTGTTTCTTTTGGTGGATTATTCATTTAAATGACCATTTAATGCGCGTTTCCCAGTATGCAAATGTTCCAGCAGAACAATTCCAGTCGACATTATTCTTAGTAAACAATGAAGCTGCATCTTTCACTTACCTCCAATCGCAATGACTGTGGCTGGTTTGAGAAAATAATAAGAAAAAACAAGTCAGAGCTTTTTTCCCCATGTAACAGGATGGTAGTGAGGTGAAGCCAGACCATTATGTTCTACAGAATTTCTGAGCAAGACTGTATTTTCATTAACCCTCTGAACCTCCCAAACTACTGGTGGATTTAAAGGTCATGTTGTCTTTAACAAAATTAATCAGCAAATTTTCACTTTACATTTATTAGTCAGAAACTGTAAAAAAAAAAAGAAAAAAAAGAAAATATTTGCCAGATTTTCAACCTTTCGATGGTTCTTGAACTGATAGTGTCACTTTCAGATCCACCTTTAAATTTTTACCAATTTTATGCTTAAATTTGTGGCAGTTTATGAAAATCACTTTGCTATACATACCTCATTTAAAAATTTGACAAAAATAAACTGTTTGCTCGAACCAGATAACTTAAAAAAATTAATAAATTCTATGCTCCTGAGCACAATTGAGATGCAATGACTGACTTAGCTTTCACCAACAGTCAGGTGATAAATATTCCTGGAGGGACTAAGACATAAAGAGAGGAGTCGAAGACAGGAATTAAGGTTGTGCAATAAGTGCAAATAGCTAAGGGGACAGTTTTGTTTCTGGCTTCTCCCACACTTTTGTTATAGCCATGTGTAATGGAACCTTTAATGCCACCTTCTGACAACACTACATAGCCTAGTTTCTTTGTTTCAAAGCGGTTAATGGAAATTTACAAAGATTTTCCTGAATAATACTACTACTACAGTTTAAAAATGCTCTGTTCCAAGTGTAGTTCTTCATCTCAAAAGCTATGTGCTATAAATAAAGTATACTTGGAACTTAAAAACATCCAACCAATTGTGGTGTTGCATTGACTAAAGGGTGGTGGTGTAAATTGTGAATATGTGCAGTAGAAGTATTACCTTTTTAAAAAAAACATATTTTGGGGCAAAGTAACCAAACCAACCAATTTTTTTTTTTTTTTTTTTTTTTTTAAAAAATCAGATTTGACTGGTGACTCTGGACATACAGTTTTTATTTCTTGGTAACTGTTAAAGTTGTAGTTCTGGCTCTCTCCTTACTCATTTAGATAGAGATCTGGTCTTGTTAGCTCAAAATAACTGCCTGGGAATCTTACCAAGATGACTGAGTGGCAAGACTTGCCTTTAAGGACTTTGTTCCTAGAGAACTAGAATAGAACTGTACTCCTGCTACTGCACTAAGCCAAAATGCCTGCTGTAAAAAAAGACTTTCTTGAGGTTCTTTGCAAGTTGCCAGTGAACTGTCCATCAAATCTGATTAACCCACACAAGAAATAATAACAAAAAACAATGATTTTCTTTTCCCTGCTATTACCTTCTTGCTTTGAGGTTATCTAAATTATCTTGTACACTGCTGAGCAGCTTAATGTGAAGCAATAAATTATAAGCTCATAATCTTATCATGTATTTTGCATCTTAACTATTTAACTGCAAAACAACTAAGTCAACTCAATTCTAAGAACTTACATGTGCCAGCTAAAAGTTCCAGCTAAAACCTTCCAATGTATACAAATGTATTTCTTTGTCTCTTTTTTAATATTTTCTACAGCGTAAAACAAAATTGAGACGATCAGAACTATGAAATAACAAAAATGGAATTATGTGGTAAACAAAAAAGGGAAAACTAAGCTAAATCTGTTTTAAATGTTATATTCTTGGCCTTCAACCAACTTCATGAGGTTGTCAACTGGAGCCCTTCCAGCAGTCTTGAAGGAGCTCACACATATGCTGAGCACTTGTTGGCTGCTTTTTCTTCACTCTGTTCTGCGACTTATTCCAAACTATCTCAGCTGGTTTAGGTGGGTGCTCATGGAGGCCAAGTCATTGGATGCAGCACTCCATCACTCTGCTTCTTCAACAAATAGCCTGGAGATGTGCTTTGGCAAATTTTCCTGCTAAAAAAAATTATAATAATGGTCCCACTAAGCTCAAACAAAATGGGATCATGTGTTTCCACAGGATGTTGTGGTAGCCATGTTGGTTGAGTGTTGCCTTAAAATGTCTTTTCAGTACTTCACGGTGGGAGCCAAACATGCAGAAAACATTTGCTCACCTTCTAAATGTGTCACAAAGACGCAGCTGCTGCAACCAGAAATCTCACATCATCAGACCAAAGTCCAGGTTTCCATTGGTCCAATGTCCATTCCTTGCGCTTCTGGATCCAACAGTTGATGTTTTGATTTGTTTACCGCATATTTTCTAGTTTTGATGTCTACAGTTTTGTTCTACGTGGAGCCAATAGACAACAGCTGGATGACCAACCTTCATATCTAGGATCATCCCTGGTGATGAGAGGTGTGTCTGCAGCTACCATCAAGAGAAGAAACAGCAGTTTTCACAGTGGAAGAGCTGCAGCCTTCAAGACAGGAAAAGACTCAAGAGGTCAGAAGCACCCAGGAGCATGCTTGTTGTTTTTTTCAACATTCACACAGTTGTGCACTTTGAATTAATCTCCTAGGCTTGAACTTTCAAGGTAAGCAAAGGTGGAAGCAGTACTCAGGCCAGATACTTAAGTAAAAGTAGCATTACCACAGTTTAAGAATGCTTTGTTCCAATTAAAAGTGCTACATCCCAAAAGCTAAGTACTATAAGCAAAACGTACAAGTATACTCTTTAAAAGCAGAACTTGGAAACATCCAACCAATCGTGTTGTCGCACTGACTCGAGGGTGGTGGTGTAAAGTGAGGATATGTACAGTAAAAGTATAATCTTTTTAAAACTTATCCTGTGGCGGCAGATCTGGTCAGTGGCTCTGGACATAGTTCTACTGTCATATCCCGCAGTGTGTGAAGGAGAACATTCAGCACAAACCGTCTGAACTATGTCATTTAAGTGTTTGAATCCGCTGTGTTCTCAGTCACAACACTGTGTCTGTGCATAGATTTTTTTGGCCAAAACAACACCACCACTCTTGCTGCTCCCTATGACTTCTTCCTCTTCCCTAAAGTAAAGGTCAAGTTTAAAGGTTGCCATTTTAACACAATTTAGGAGATTTAGTGTTTATTGCAGATGGTGCTTGACATACCAACATATCTTGACTTCCACGGAGTGTTACAAGCATTGCAGAACAACTAGCAGCACTGTATCTTTGCACAAAAATATTCTGATGGGATATTTTAGTCTGAAGTTTTTGCATCTTGTATCAAGCAGATAATATTGAAAAACCCTTGGATGAGTAGTTGTTTCCAAACTTGTGGCCATAAATAGCCACATGTGTTAATACTTGCATATTAGGAAAAGCCGGTTGCTCAGGTTAGGCTTTTTTATGTGTGTGACCTTGACCTCTAACTTGTCTGTTGATTTAGCGTTTGGCAGAAACAGTCTTTAATGCCATACTTCATTCGGCCTTCATCGATTTTTACACCACTTTCGTCGTCATTATGAATGTCAAATTTATTTTGGCAGGACAAATCGAATTCCTCCCACCAGCCCCCTCATCTCTCTTTGTACTGTATCTCTGCTGCACCGTTCCTGCCTCTCACACTGCTCTAAGTAAAGAGGCTGCCATGACAGGCTGCCTGTTTTCAGAAGTGAGGCAGAGAAGAGCTTAACTCTGGGGAGCTCTGGAGATCAAAGTATTTACACACACACACACACACACACACACACACACACACACACACACACACACACACACACACACACACACACACACACACACACACACACACACACACACACACACACACACACACACACACGGAGGGATGCGAAATATCAGCATCAAACTGGATGCGACAAGGTCTTTCCCATGGCACTTTCTGCTGCCGCCTCTTCACAAACACACACATACGGAAAATATTTGAAATCTGTAAGGGCATATTAGGAGAAATCTCTACGGGTGTTTCAGCATCAACCCGCTCTCTTTGACAAGACGATCCCTTTGTGTGTGCGCACTGCACTGGCAGCTTTTTAGTACTCTGTCTGCATGTGTGTGTGAAGCAAAGATGCCCCACATTCCCCTTGTGCATGATTTTAGCTTTGACCAAATTAACATTTTTCTGCATACCATCAGCTCTGCCCTCTCTCACTCTTTCATTCTGTCTTTGTCTCCCCTCGCCGCCCCACCTTCACCCGCCACCACCTCTGCAGCATCCTAACAGTAAGACAAGGGGGCGAGATTATCCAGGCAAAGCCATTGTGGTTTCAATGCGAACCTCCGGGGATCTCCAGAGAGCTCCAGATCCCTTTACATAACAGCTCATCATCTACCAAGCGCAGAGGAGATTAGGATGCAATTTCAGATTTGTCTCTAAAGGCGAATATTAAAGGGAGCCTTGGGTTTTCATTTGGCACTTGAAGGGGAGTATCAGTGGTGCTTCAAGCGCAGGATGGGCAGTTAAGGATTCATCTGCAGGCAAAAGAAAAAAAAATCTGTTCCTTATTTCTACTTCATCCTGTGGTCACAGACAAATCCCTGAAATGTCACGTCTTTTTAATCAAAATAATTTATCATAGGATTTGGCTTTATGTCCTATCTACTCTTTTTTAAAAACTTACATTTACACTTAACAAAGCAAACCAAACACTGTAGTCAATCAATCAGACATTATTTATATAACCCTTTTCATACATATGAACTCTAACACCAAGGGCTTTACAGATGAAAGGAAGCAAAATGCATTAAAACAACACAAACCAACCAACCCAGCCCCCATCCCCACCCCCAACACCATGCTATAAATGTAGGACTCTCAAGCACCGGCACTGAGGAAATGAGGAAATGGTATCCTAAATAACGCATGCAAACAATATAAAGTTAAATAAATAAAATATCCAATACTAAAATATAGATAGATAGGTGAAAGGCAAAATGTAACTTAAAATTTCTAAAAACAAAATAAGAAAATAATAATACTCTTTTAGAACTAAATTAGTTCTAAAAGAGTAATAAATTAATCAAATCAATCAAGTCAATTAAAAGCCTCACTAAAAAGGTAGGAGTTTGCTTTTAAAAACATCAACAATGTCTGCTGCCCTCATGCAACACACAAGCTGTAACAGAATGAGTTGCACTTTTACGAGCGAATACACAAGATTATGTGTTATATGTCAGTTGCTGAAAGCAAGACTATGTAAAAAAGATTTGTTTGCATACAGAGGAATTTTTAACAACCACTAGCCGTGTTTCCATAAAGTATTTTTATGCACATTTTGAAATATTGCATTGCAGCTAACAAGCGAGTCTACTGTCTGAAACATGAATGAATCTAGTGATTGCAAATTGTTCAGACAATGTCTTCAGGATCATCTGACAAGTGGTTTGGCACGTACAGCTAAATCAGGTCAAGTAAAAAACTATGGTTTGTAGAATGGAACAGTGTCAGCATTAAACCCTGAGTGTAGAGGCATGATTCAGTCACTACTTATAGTTCTACAGCAAGATACACTTTGTCTCACAAGTGTGTTTGTCAGGCTATTTCAGGTTGTACACGCTTCTATTTAAATGGCTGGCAGTCAGTTTGGTCACATATAAAAGCTGAGTAGGTGGAAGAAGCGCAGTAAAGTTATTTTTATGTGTAACATTCTTCCACTGTAAACTCTCTGGAGTCAGCAGGCTGAGCCAAGGACAGAGATAATGAATGTGCATGTGCAGTATAAGCAGAGTGAAACAACAACTTACATTGTTATCCGAATTTCTGAGTGGATCCATTTTTATACACGGGATTCAGGCAGTCAATTTTAATGGGGGACAGTAAAATAGTGTTCTGGACCATAAATTAGGATTTATTCTGTGCACAGACATGTTCTCATAATTCAACCACAAACCACAAGCAAGAAAAAACAAAGCAACATATCGAGAAAAGTCATAAAATCAGCAGTATAATGCAGCAGTATTTCTCTAAGAGCAGCGGCTATACGCTGGTGGCCACACAAGACCAGGAAAGAGCCTTGGAGTGTGCTGAATTAACCAAAGGTACACTGTACTTCCACATTTTATTATTCCCGCTTCTCTTTTGCAATTGAGGTGCAACAATTAATTGATAAGTAGTCTACTATTAAGTTAATCAACTATTTTGCTAAACAGTTAATCTGTTTGAGTAAGTTTTTTTAAGAAAAAAAAAGTCAAAACTCTCTGATTTTAACTTCTTAAATTTGAATATTTTCTTGTTTCTTTACTCCTCTAAGGTGGTAAACTGAATATCATTGGGAATTTGCAACCAGATGCTGATGTTAGCTTGTTTTGTTGCAATAAATACATAAAATATCCACTTTTAATGACTAACCTGGAACCAGAGGACATTTTTAAAAAGCTCAGTTATGGCTGCCTTTCTTCCTTTTAGACCACTTGGTAATTTTAGTTGTTCAGCAGCACTCAAGAGTCACATTAAATGACATGCAAATGAAATGAAGTTTCAGTTTAACGTAGTCCAAAAGCTCCTATGAGTCCGTCTTCATTCATCCATGAAGTCTTACAGTGCTTCACAACAGTACTCAGTCACATTATCAGAAATTCAGACCTTCTGTTTTCCTGTCCAGCAAAGCCATCAGATGACAGTTAAAGCAGGAAATCGTGACAGATGAAGGCTAAGGAATCCTGATAAAGGATCCGCTCTCTGCGGCTGAAAGGAGGAAGGATAATTGTCTTCATTAGGTAGATTATCTAGATTCAGGTGGGACATTCAGCGTGAGCAGAGGCTGTACAATCCAGTTTTTTTCTTTTCTCTCATGAATGAGTTTGATCTTCCAGAGTGAGCTTTCACACGCCGTTGAATAAAACATTCAAGGAAAAGTGTAAGCCAAGGAGAAGGTTTTTACTTCCCACCTTTTTAGAAATATTTGGAGAATCAAATAATGGGCTCATTCAACACATCTTTTGGTGAGTTTTAACTGAACAAAAATGCCACTTCCAAAATTTCACTTCCAGTATAATGGTGCACATTTTGAGTTATACGCGGTTATCTAGTAGATAAACAGAAGCTTACAACAGAATGAATCAAAGAAAAGTAGCCAATAGAAGGCAGGAAATGTTCTCTCTTTTCAGTTTCCACTCAGCCACTTTGGCCTTTGCACTTGACAAAAAGACAAATGTCACTTTATCTACTCAAGGATCCACCATTGGATTTTTAACCACTCTTTACCTGCTTTTGCGTGAAAGGTAGCTCTCCTTCTCTTCACGGCTTTGGATTATTACAAGACACCACAAAAGAAAGACAAAACTCGAGAGCCAAAAAAAAATTTACAACGGAGACCAAAAAAACCCCTGTGAAATCAGTGAAGCAAGTGATATTATCAGAAAGATGCAGAGGCACAAAGAGAGCTTTTGTATGTGGCATAAAATGTATTCATTGTAGAATCAATATGCTCACCTTTGTCTTTTCTCTTGTCTGCTGCGAGTCTATTGTTGTGGACTGATTTGAAGAGAGTCACTCAGTTGGAGCTGAAAAAGGCTTTTTCATCCATCCAGTGACTCACGTTTCATTTTCAATCTGAAAGACAAAAACAAAGCCACTAATAAGTACAATAAATGTGAGTTTAGGCAGCTTGACTAAAAATCTATATTATGACCATAACTATAAATGTTTCACAATGTGAATATAGGATTTAGTCTATCCCAGCTGATTTGGGGCGTAGGCAGGGGACACCCTAGACAGGTTGCAAGGCTACATATACAGACAAACAATCACACTCGCATTCATACCTATGGGTTATTTAGAATTGTCAATTAACCTCAGCATATTTTTTGGACTGTGGGAGGAAGCCAGAGTACCTGGAGAAAACCCACATATGCACAGGGAGAACATGCAAACTCCATGCAGAAAGATCGTGGGAAGACCGGGACGCAAACCAGGGATCTTCTAGCTGCAATCTGTTTTTTATATGTAAATAATCTGATTGTACATGTTTTTGTTAGGTAAGGTGTGTGTGACTTAGGTTAAGATGTGATTTATTGGATTTAATTGAAGACTGTAGAGATGAAACCTACTTCGTAGAGCTCTTGGAAACAAACTGCTGAAAATTACTAGACTGACCCAGAACCGGCAGAAAGAAAACAGGCTGCATGGACACTGTGATGTCTAATCTAGTTGGATCCTCAGCAGGACAGGGACATTTTTGACACAAATATGTTGCATGTGCTTGTATGTGTATTTATCCTATGAAATAAAAAAGCAGAACTTAAGCAACCTTTCAAGGCGACTAAAATGAAACCCACTGTTACATTGAACAAAATTATGGAAGACGATGTAAGTGAACGCTGACACACACATTTTAATGCATAAATGCTACACATTATATTTACAGCTTTATTCACCAAATGCTTTATTCAGCATACAATGAGATAAATAAATGATGAATCTCCTGTTCTATTTAGCAAATTTGGTTTTAAATACAGTCAGTCACAGTGTGATCTGAATCACTGCAAAATGTATTGCTGTTTCTGAACCTTCAGATATCACCCTTACATTATGTTGAAATTGAAGTTGGAAATTCGGTCCGCATTCATAGTTTGTCCTTATTGAACGCAGTATGTGAGAGCACCAGAACAAATTGAATTGCCCTGTGAATTTGCTGCACCCACAGAGCATATGCACAGTGTTTGTGCAAGAGGGCGAGCATTATTATGTTTCTGTGTGTGTCTGTGGTAATATGGGCTGCCTGGATACAGCTGAACCAATAACAGACATATCCTGAGTTTCCTTGGCAACACTATAGCAACCTTTGCTGTGAATGAGGCTGCTATCAAGAGGATGAAAAACAAGTATACAGTATATATGGATAGCTCATCCCCACCCTTGCTCCGGGGTAGATTTGTAGTATAGTATTTGTGTAAAAGGAGAACTGACACGCAGACACATATTGCTACCATTAAAGTCTTGAAATTCAATATAAAATAATGTTATTTGAAATATTCGACACTGAAACTGGATTGTTTAAATTTCCAAAACTGCTACTATTTGCTACTCTCCCAACATGTATGTCAGTAGCTTGCACCTTGTTAGCATGACCTCCTTTTGCTGTTGTTTCTTATTTAGCGGTCAGGAAGGGAAAGCGGAAGGAAGCAGGATGCAACAGTCAGCGAATCGGAGGCTCATCGCAGCTGTCCACATCTGTTGAGTAATCAGTATGTAGTAAAAACTGCAAGAACATCTACAAGCACATGCTGCCTGAGAATGACACAAGTAATAAAGAGTGCTTACATATACTTTGCAAAGTGCAACAGAGATAACACAAATATCCAGTAAGGAGGTGACATCAGCAGGCACTTTAGCAACACCCTGTTGGTATGTTGGTCCCCCACTTTGCTTCAAATTTAAATATTTCAAGTGCAACTGGATTGACTGCCATGAAATTGGGGATGAATATTCATGATTCCCTCAAGAGGAACCTTTCTTCTGATATTCTATCGTCAATACCTTTCTCCTTGCAATCTGCCTGCATAATTTTAGGTCAAACAAACACTTCCCTTCACATTTCCAGTGTCTTATGTTGAGAAAACTGATACCACATGTGTAGCTCGACCATAAATACAAGTAATGACAACCAGATGGTTAGCTTAGACTTAATAATAATTGGAAAAACACCAATCAACCACAACATAAAAACTACTGATAGGTGCAAGTTGATTTTCTCATTACAATGCAATGTTCTGCTGGTAAACTTTGGGTCCTGGCATTCATGTGGAAGTTACACTGACAAATACCAATCACCTAAACATGCAAGCAGGGCGCGACTCCTCTGTTGGCTTCTCACTTGATCAGTTATCTCATTTAACAGAGATTATAGCTGCTTTTAAGGCTCCTTTAACACAGCATGATGTTAATTTTGTAAATTACGCTCTTATTTACAGTAAAATACATGATAAAGGAGGGTATACTTGTGTGTGTAAAAGGTCAGTAGTGTAAAAGTGTGCATAGTGACTTCAACTTCTCAGTCAGATCAACCTCTCACTCCTCATGTCTGGTTTCAAAAGAGCAAGATAATAAATTCTAAACTCAAGGCTTGAAAACAAAAGTTGACAAAACAATGGGTACCCTCACGTTGGCTACATCCATCTTTTATATACAGTCTGTCTTCTCCAGTGGCAATGACACTCCTCGAACCAAGTGGTCTCTGACACACCCCAGAAACTGCCTGAAGAACACAACTAAAGCTTGTTTAATGCTTGAAGCATCCGCGAGGTCCGTACGGTTCCGTGTGGACAAATTATGTCATTTTAGCAGCCACGCCCCCTCACACGGCCCTTTCCATGTCGCGCACCTCCAAATTTCTATAACTACGTGGACGGAGACACGGAAAATTGGTGGAAGAACAGGAGTTCTGAGCAGCATAAGTTCAGAAATGCAGGCATTTATACGATTCATCACAAGAGATCACTGTGGTAACCGTGTTGTGAACAATTCATGGTGTGAAATTAAAACTGACAGCTGAAATGCTAAAATGTCATGTTGTGAGTGGTGTAAACAATGGCAAACTTCTTCTACTCTTGTTTAGTACTAGACTAGACTAGGTAGATGTGTGTTTGCGATACACTGCCCCCTGCAGTTTGGGAGCAGACGCCACATGGAGTATAAAATCATACACGGTCTCAGGAGCGGATTTCCAAGTGTCTCATTTCCGTGTGGCTCATTCGTGCGGAAAGCATAACCCAGTCTGAAGACTCCAAGTTGTTGACCCACCCTCCAAACTCCCCAAATTCCAGGTTCTCCTGGACCTGTTCAAACATTAATGACAGTCTGATATAGAAATCTCTTCCGTGGGTTGCGAAACAAAGTTAGTTGAGTGATAATGTTTTTCCATCTTTGTGTCCTCAATAACTCAATCATGGCAATAAACTCTGAAAGGCAACAACTATGACTCAACGACAAAATAAAAACACTGGCCCCGCTGGCAATCTTGCAAATGTGATGCGAATTTTAAAACATTAACAGTAGATTAGCCAATAACGGTTCGAATCATCATAGCTGACAGCCACGGTCAAATGTGACGATTCAGTGTTTCATCAGTTTTTCATGCCGAACCTGGAAATGATTGTTGTTCAAATGAGATTTCGGAGTTCACACAATGGATCTGTATTGAAGCCAGCTGGCTGCTTCATACACTCCAAACCCACTGGTCATGTTTGTCGCCAGTCTACTCTGATGTTTTACTTTTTGATACATGCATGCTGTGGAATTTACAAATTAATTTTTCTAATCAAATCTCCTAACTCTTCTGCTGCTGTAATAATTGCTGCGCACCATTTACGCTACTACCGCTTGTAGTGTTTTTATTATTTCAACTACTTCTGCACTTAAGTTCATTCCAATACATGGAGAATCCAGCATTTTACTTGGTAGTGTGAGCATTTCCTTTGCAGTCTTCAATGTGCGCAATGCGCTCTCATTTGTAAACTGATAAGATGGCGGTTTGCACATTCACATCACAATACAGACAGTCTGAGAGTGAATGAGAGTGATAACAGATATGAGCTGGAAGCCACAAGCAGTCACAGTATATTCTGAGTTGCTGACAGGAAGCTTTAGCAGGATGAAATAATCATGTGTACGTGTGTGTGTGTGTGTGTGTGTGTGTATGTGTGTGTGTGCGTGTGTGTGTGTGTGTCTGTGAGCAAGCGAGCGAGAGAGATGTGGAGGATGGCCAAATCAGCATGGTCTAATTTCAGTCCCAGCCGACCCCAAGGCGTCCTAATTAAGACAGAGCTAACAATCAGCTGCCCTGCTGGAAGGCAGGAGCGAGAAAAGATGATATTTATTCCAAAGTGCATCGTTCTATGTGGTTATTATACACAGGACATGGAACCTGACAGGCTGTTTAGCCACAGGTAGCATCACTCACTCACTTTACATGGTTATTTGTATTAATCTCTCAACCCGTCCATGCATTTCGCAGAACTGAGGCCATGCTTACTAGCTGTTTGCAGAGGCACAAATGAATCAACACTTGTCGGACTGGTTAACTTCTGTTTATGAGTCCTTTCATACACAGAGAGCAAGTTGCGGACCCAGCTTGTTAATAAAGCTTGTTTGTCTAGCATAAAAGCATGCAGTGGCCACTTGGGGCAGTGCCAGCAGCCACTAACAACACTGGTAATCATGATGAGTCCACATTTAAGGGGCACATTTTGACCTTTCATTCTCCAAAACACTTTACAATGTGTTTCCTAATTATCACACATACATTCACACACCAATGTTGCCAGATTTAGTCATTTTAAATTTAAAGGTGAAGAGTGAGCAAAGCTTTTCTGCATGTAGCATTTATTTGGAGACATGAAATATTCTCTAGCTTTGTCTACCATATGGCGAAGCGCTGGATGGCAAACCAGCTGTGTCAACACAGACCAGATATCAGACAAATACAGAAACTAGTAAAAAATGTAGATAGTAAAATATCAAGGGTATATGGAACATCCTTTGTTTTTTTTCAGAATCAGTGACATCAAAAAAACAATCAGCTGATCTTCTATGTATCTTTAGATTAAAAAAAAAAAAAGAGTTGTCGCCCTGCAAAGAAGAAGCTCAAAAAAAATAATTCAGACTGATCAATCGAAATAGCTATTTGACACTGTCGACAGCTAATGACTTCATTGTTCCAGATCTACTTGTATGGCCCTACTAGTAATAAAAATGAGTTTGGTTGTTGCTTGTTGTGGTAATTAACAGCATTCTGCAGCTGCTCCTGCCTAAGTTTGCTTTAATGTATTATTAAGCTTTGTATTAATCAATAAAGTCGGCTGATGTAATGGTTTGGGAGGGAATGAAAGGCTCTCTTTTAGACTCTTTCTGAAAATGGCTCCTACAAAGTTCACCCAATCTAATTCGCTGTAGTTAAGGCTGCTGTACTCCAAACAGTCAAAGAGTGAGAAACTTCATAGGCTTGTGCAGACTCTGATCTGCACTACAGCACACAAGAGACGGAGCCCTCTATGGTAGAAATTACACTCTAACTTTCATCATTCCAGAAAAAGGGAGAGCACAAAGAACCTGCATTGAATCCAATTAGCAGAGACCTGGAGGCACTGCAGTGATACGCTCATATCCTGGAAAACTAGACGGTGCTTCGTGTTGACAACACTGTAACACTGAGAAGGAAGATGATACATATGGACAAGGACGAGGTATTATTATTTATCAAGACTGTCTGTTTTTTGCTGCTTTCATCTACAGATGATAACCAAGAGATTGACTTGGCATGTGTTGGAGCTGACAGATATTTAACTTTGATTTGTGACACAACGTTTTTAAAGTGAAGCATCAGGTCTATATTTACTGTGTAATAGATTTTGAACATGTGATGAAGCTTTATCACATGAAACACAAACAAAAGAGAGACTAGGAGGACAGCGTGATGTTGTAAAACACAACTATGTATCAGAGATGCTGCAAAAGATACAAGATGTGGCTCCTAAATGGGCTTATGTCAGTCGAACCACAGCATGCAGCCTGAACCACATAGTATACAACGATCAGTGGTCAGCAGAAGCAATCCCTGAAAGCTTCAATCCCCTCGAAATAAACAAAACAGACTTATAGCATTAATCTCTATATTTAATAAGTGCACTTTGAATATCCTAAATTGCAGCATTCGCGATTTGTTAATTGCATTCTTTCATGTTGTAATTTCTATTTGAAATTAATTAACTGCTCAGCCCTATATATTAGAGTGTAGGTATGAAAATCACAATTATTTTTAGTGTAAATTAATCTGTGAATTGTTTTCTCAATCAATTATTTTCTGTGTTTCCAAAAGCCCACGATCCTCAAAGGTTTTGCTTGGTCCACAACCCTGAGATATTCAGTTTGCGGTCATTAGTGAAGTAAAGAAACCAGAAAATATTCAAATATTTATTTAAGAAGCTTGAATCAGGAGCTTCACATTTTTTTTGTTAAAAAATTACTCAAACTGATTAACTGATCATTCAAATAGTTGGTGACTTTAATGCACTGAACAAAAATATAAAAGCAAACATAAAGCAGCATGTAATATTTTATTCAATTCTATTAATTCTCAGGGAAAAAGTACTCATTTTTCCAGTACACAGCACTAAGTATGTACTCCATTGGAACTGATAATGGGCAGATGGAGAGTAGGATTATAGATTTGAATTCACAGGTCAGTGTGTCCAAAATTTGCATCACATAGTGCCAAACATCTGTGATGCAGAGTTAATGAGGTTGTTAATTCTGCAGGAGGAATGTTGTCCCAGCCTTCCTGAAGGACTTGGCAAAGTTGACAGACATTTTGTGGAACAGGATCACGTTCTCAGACACGACCATCCAGAGTTGTCTGAAACAACTTCTCAGCTAACAAATTGTAGAGATGTGGACCTTCAACTGACATGTTAGCCTCTAGCATGCTAACAGCCTGTTCTTGTCTTTTTCTTGTCATCTGTGGGATCACATCATTTGAATAAAGCTACATTTTAAGGAGGCCTTTTATATTCACTAGTAGAGATTGCACTATTGGTCGCTTACTGATTAGTCAACAGCATGAAATGACTACAGTGAGCATTACTCTATATCCCAAAATAGTCATCTTCGATAATGGACACATGACACAAAGAGCTGAAACAGTTATGTCTTGGTGCCAGAGTACACCTCAGCACGTCTCAAAAACCATAAGTTTGGCCAGTAGGCGTTAACTGTTAGAGAAGACTTTGTCATGGTTGCCCTTTACTATTTAAATCCCTCCCAATATTCTCTCCTTCCCAAAATGGAACTGCCTGTACTTTGAGTGACTGTCTTTTTGGGTCACTAGAGCAATAAAACAGTGAGGGACGCCACCTGGTGGAGCAACCAGGTACTACAGATAAAGTAAAATACATTTTCTGACAAGCACATCCATTGCCCTTGGTTTTATTGGTTAATATATGTTTAACTGATTAAATTATTCATGGCGAATAATTAACCATTCATCAGTTGATTGTTGCAGATCAGTTGTAGCACTGCCACCTCACAGCAGACTTCTGCTGTAACAGAACTCTTTTTTAACACATTATTTGGCACAGCTGAACCTTTATAATTGTTGCATCATTTTATAATACAGAAAACTCCGTTATTGCAACATCGCTCATCTGCTTCTGATTAAACAATGATGCAGCTGACTGCTTGTCTCCAAGAAGAGTCCAAGGTGGCAACTTGTGTTCAGTTAAAACTGTACTTAGAAGACGTTGCTGTTTCGATACTCAGGTTACATATTTGCACATTGTCATAACAATTACATTGATGAAAGAGTGTATGAGTGCACTCTTAGACAGCTCATCATTCATCAACACTCAGAACAAAGTGGAAAAAAAGCACCACTTTGATGATGCAAGAGCTAGCTGTGACTTATTTTAGGTCAACTGGTCTCCTGCTACAGCATTTTCTCCTCCTCTCTGCTCCTCGGCTTCTCTCTTTTTCCCGTATCTATTTAAGAGGGGGGGGGGGGGTGAGGATGAGGAAGAGAAAGGGAGACAAGGGTAAAGAAGAAAAGATAGAGAGAGAACCTAAATGTAGACAGATGGTAAATACTTCCCTCCTGTAGGGAGCCATGTCAGACTGCAGAGCACTGCTGCACTCTGCATGACAAGACCAGGCAGGCAGACTTTGTGTGTGTGTGTGTGTGTGTGTGTGTGTGTGTGTGTCTAGGCAGTGAAAGTAGGTGAAAGGGCTTCGCTGTCAGAGCGAGGCAGTGCAGAGCCGAGCAGAGCAGGGATAAGCTATAATCTACACTCCCCCGTCATCCTTCCAAAGGGGTGGAGGTGGAGAGGCAGGCTGAAGAGGGAGGAGGAGGAGGAGGAGGAGGAGGAAGGGCAGAAAGAGAGAAAGATACAGAAGTCACTTGATTAACTTTTCGAGTAAAGCCCTTTTTTTGGCTCTTCTCTCAAGCTGCCATCTTTCAGCATCACATCTGCAGCCTTCAATGGAGGCTGTAAGAGGAGCAGAGCAGCTGCAGTCAGCTCACATTCATGCTGTTCCAAATGGATTCTGGTGCACAAACTCAAATGTATTGGTGAATTTATGAACTCTGGTATTGCTGTATCATATCTCATTCCCCCTACCCAATACTGCATGTCACAGTTTCACATTACTTCTGCACTAGTCCAACCCAGTCTTCCAGAAAATACATTCCTTCACCTAAACTAATTTGCACCAAAAGCTCCAGTCTTTGTTCCTCTTTCCGCCTACACCAGTGACTGACTGGACCACCACCCAGTCCCCTGCTCCAATCAAGCTGCAACAATCTGGACAGCTGGTTTAAATGTCCACCGACTCCGTCAGTCAGGGCGGCTGTGCTTGAACATGAAGAGTTCACCTTTCTACGTTTTTTTCCCCTATTATCACTTCCTAGTGCTTACTTGGTGTCTTTGTATTCGATAATGACTTGCTAGTAGTTACTTGTAGCTTTGAGCTAGCTTGGATTTGTTGTACTGAGTCATTCATCCCACTGCCTGGAAACAGGGCCAGCCTTAGTAACTGTGCACACCTGCACACACTCACATTGTTATGCCGGACTCAGACTACAGGAGCTGTAAAATCTTAGCAGATTTTAAAATCGGGTTGCATCACACACATAAGGAGAAACTTCACAGATCTTCTTCTCTGTAATGTCAGACATGCACACACGGCAAGATGTGAAAACAATGGGGCATCACAACTACAGGATGTTATTAGGATTATCGTGCCAGAGGGAGCAATCAGAGAGCAGAGCGTCATCTCATGTGATCTCAGGGGAAGCAGATGGAAACAAAATGGTTACTGTGGTGCAATATTTTTCTGAATGATATTTTTCAGTGACAGGGGAAAAAGTCTGAATTAGTCTGGATGAAAAATTGGGTGAGGTGGTCAACAGTGTTTTTACTAATCTTCAGGGAAATTTTAGATTTAATAGCTGTAGCCAATGATCGCCTCAAAGATTAAAATGTTTTACATGGCAGTGCAACAGTGTCTGCTGCTCCAGGCACAAGCATAACAATCGCAACCATTCAGATTTTAAGTTGTAAAAACCAAACAAGTTGGATATTGTCAGGGTGCTGGTGAGTCTGCAGACAGTTTGGGATGTTTTAGACTGCATCTGTAAATCATCCCCAATACCATATAATCTTGACTCAGCATTATTTCAGACTAAGATCCCAGACCAGATTTCTCCTCTGATAGTCAGTAGGGCTGAAATGGGTGAAAATAAGCCAGAATCTCCAGTAGTCTGAGCCTGGCATTAGTCGCACTACAATCAGGGGTGCTGCTGGTCATGGCTTCAGTTTTTGGTCTTGAGGTAGAGAGCTTAGTTGTTTTCTTTTACAGTTTACTCAGAATGTTGGAACTCTGCCCTCTTTCGACTCTACTCTTTTCTTTTATTTAGCAGAACCCACAGGCCATGTTTCCCTTTGTAGTTTTGTCTTCTTTGTTCATTTGTTTACTTGCCAAGCAATGAATAACTTTACTAAACCAAGAACAAGTTGTATGTTGCTTCCCTTTACCCTCACTGAACTAGAGCATAATGAGGAAACATTAACTTCTGTATTTGGTAGGTTACAAATATGGTGATGCTGAAAGCATCGGTAATATGTACACAGCAGCATATTTTTATTCTCACCAGAATACCTAATGTTGGAGTATAAAACCCACTTCTAGTGACCACTGCATTATTTAACTACATTTATAGTTAGCTGTGCAGATATTCATATCAGTGACTACAACCTTTAGCAAACACTCACTGTACTAATAATGTAAAATGAGAAAAGAAAATTCAGTCCCGTGGTTACTGTAGATAGTAAAACAGCACTGAAGGGAACAAAACAGCCATTAGCTGAATTTCCATCCAAATAACGCAAACATTTTAATCTAATTTCAAGACAATTTTTTTAAAGTAAATGCGGAATAATGCCTGTTTGTACACACTGCTGTTATGCAAAGAGTAGCAGGTGGTTCATTGAAATAACCGGCTAGTGGCACTAATTATCTTGTTTGTGCCATTAAACCTTTGCTGAATAGGAGTGAGGAATGAGAAGATGTGACAGAAAGCATGCAGAAAACTTGGTGCACTGTTACATTTCTGTTTATTTCATGTCTGACTTTGGGGAAGGTTGCAGTTTCCTCGTTGCCCCACTCATATCTGATGTTTTCATGTGCGAACATCTTTGATCTTGCAAGCTTCAGGGGATGCTGACGTACGCCTCTTAAATGTCATTGTTTCTTTGCGTGTTTCCACTGTGCTTTGTAACATTTTGCTGATAGATAGACCAACATTTCCACCTCAGTCAAACGAAAAAACTTTATCGCAATGTTTTGAAATTTTTTTCAAGTCCTTACTGCGTCTGTCAGGGATGTGCAAAATATACAAAACAAGTAGATTGAAAACATCCATTTTCTTTGCTGTGCTGCATGATATTTGACCATGAAGTTTAAGAATGCAGCTCAAACCAAAGCTTCTTTCAAAATGCTCCCAAGAGTCAAAAGGTTGTTCATTTTGACCTCACAGCAGTGGAGGTGTTGCAAACTGAATTTGTGAAAGTTGTTCAGGTGGAATTTTCAAAAAACAGCCTCGGGCTATAAAGAGGTTGAAAAACGTGTTCAAGAGGAGACACCCAGTTGACTTGCTAAATAAGAGTGTCAACATTTCTAATTTCACTGAGGAAGCTTGCAACAAGTTTAGCACACATATTTATGTATGTATGTATTAAAAAAACAGGTAGCAACATTACATGTGGGGAAACCACCACAGGATCCACAGAGCAATGAGCATGCTCCATTACTAGCCTCTGCTTAGCCTCTGCTTCTGATACTGCCTCTGTCTGACGACACCAGTTAGTAGAAACAAGCTGGATTCATGTTTTTTGTGACATTTCAAAACACAGAAACATACCCGTTTCCCTCTATATTTATATGCACTCCTTATGTGTGTGGACCCATTGTAGCATATTTGTCTTGTTTCAGTGGCTGTTGAGATTTTATGCATGAAGCGTTACTTCACCTCAGTCCAGCAGACTGGAATACATCTAGTACTTTTGGGTTTGTGATGGTGCAAATAAATGGTGCCAGACCAAAACCACAGCTTCATAACTGTCTCTGAGAGAAAAGCACAAATAACCATAACATTAACATTCATGAACGCCGTCATTAGAGAACATCAATAAAAGAGTTTGGGAGTGTAAATGAACTGCTCATACTTCTGTGACATACTTTTAAGTCCCTTGTTATATAACACGGAGCACTTTTGGCTGCAGGAGATGCTTACTGTTCATTGGGGAGAAATCTGCTTTCCCTGCCTAACAAGACAGAGCTATAAAAAGATAAAGATGCAGTGTGTGTGTTTGTGTGTTTGTGTGGGCACCTACGTGAGCTTGCTGCAGGCAAAAACTGGAAAGGACAATCAACAATTACAGGCAGGCAGGCAGGCAGGCAGGCGTGGGGATGAAGGAGGCGGTGGGGGAGGTGTAGCAGAGAGGGAAGGAGAAAAATGAATTGGGGCTTGTGTGCTTGGTTAGGTCAGATAATGAATTGCTGAGTGGAGAGGAGGAAGAGAAGGAGGTAGAGGAAGAAGGCTGAGGTCACCCTAGGCCAACTCGTCTCACAGGAATAAGCAGATGAAAACAACACAGCTAAGCAAGGGCCAACAAACACATAGCAACCTGAATATCAAGACGGCTTCATTTGTATAAAGGCAATGCTGAGAGAAAATGTCCACACTGAGTCACTAATGGCTGCCTGGTTGCACCGAGAAGTACAGAACTTTATGGTTTTTTTTCTACAGAATCCAGTGCAAATGGTTTATATTTTGATGATTTTAAGACAAGACATAGAGAATACAGCGATTTTGATGAAATGGCACAGTTTAGCGTTTAGAATTGGTTAAGATTCTCAACAGAATGGCATGTTATGTCACAGATGAGTAATTCAACGGCTGTTAGAAAATTGAAAATCCCACAAATCTTTCTGTTTTAACATTTTCTGGCTCTTACAGAGAATGGAATTTTGGTGCTGCAATTTATTTTTGTTGAAATTTTGGGACACGCAGAAAAAAGGGATTTTGGCTAGAAGTAGACAGAGCCCATACGATGTGATAATATTGCGAAAGTTGAATTTCTTTGATGTTTTATTTTCCAAAAAAATGTAACAACGTAAGGTAAAAAAATAATAAATAGTTGTTTAGGGGGTGAACGAAATGTAGAATGAAGCGATTTTTGTAAAACAACATCATTTTAAGCTTAGATTTTATTTTTAAGTTCTCAGATCGACCGATGGGTAGTTCAGTGACAAAAGTTGAAAATGCATTTTCTGTTTAAACATTTTCCAAATTATAAATAGAGTATTTTTTGTGTTTTAACATGGCTTTCAAACCTGCCAGCAAGTTTTCAGGGATTAGAGGGTTAAACATCAAAACTGCCCCTTCGAAGCAAACACGGTCATACATATGCTCATGTGGGATTTGTACATCTTAAACCTGATGTTCTCAACTACTGCTTTCTTTAAAACCTGTGTGCGAGGCAGAAATGGGTGGGGCAGGTGGTGTTCCGTAGAGTTTGTTGGGGTGGAGCGGCGGGGAAGGCAAAATGGTCCAAGAAAGTGATTCCCTTAAGTACATGTCCCAATAAAACAGGAGGGGTGTGTGAGCGAGGGAAGCATAAAACCATTAAATAAATGCAGAGCGTAACAAGGAGAGATGTAGCGGTGAAGTGGGGAGGGGAAGGGAAAGGAGAAGCAAACAAATCATGGAAGTATGACAGAAAAAGACAAGAAAAATGGTGGGAAAGACAGCAACAGAAGGGAGGGGAGGAGTGAAGCTAGTAGGGATGGATAGATGGATTAGACTGGATGAATGTTTAATAATTCCCATAGCGGTTGGGAGGTGGAGATGTTTACAGTAGCAAAATGGTAGAATGATGCATAGAAGTAAAGACTACAAAAAAGACATAAGAATCATGGAAACGTATAGTGTAAATAATGCAGCTACTGCCTCAGCAGAGCCTATAGAATAAATATATTGATATATTTATTCTATAGGCTCTGCTGAGCCTATAGAATAAATATATCAACAGAGATATAAATAAATTTATATATCTGTTAGATTCACCAGCATTTAAAGTATATACATGCAAGTATAAACAAGGCTGTAAATACAAAATGTACATGTGTCAACCAGAGTGTACCAGACAACAGCTGGCAAAAGTTAGAGGAAAGGCCCACGACTTCAAGTTTGAGTTTTATGTTGCTTCAATGGAGACTGGATCAGGACCTCTAAATACACAGAAGTTTTCATTACTACCAGCTTTAATACACAAAGAGTTGAGCACACAAGAGTGCTGCTGGCTATACAGCACTGTTGACAAGAAAATTCATTTATTTTGTGCTATTTTTTTCCAGTAATGAACAAAAGCCACCAGCACGTATCTGGGTTGTATTACAGCAGCAACAGCAATTTGGATGGGGTGAGATTATAAGACCATAATGGACAGTTTCTTGTAAAAACCTGTTTCGTAAATTACATAAATGCAAAACAACTGCCAAACTGACATTTAAGTGATCATCAACATTTTGGCAATCCTGACTTCTCCTAAGTCCAGGCTAATCCAAAAATAAACAAAGAGGTAGACCATGAACAGAGCTGAGGCAGGTCTCGACTGCTGTATGATGACATCCAACTGCCAGTCAGAGTGACCTCGTCCTTAATCATACATAACTTGAAACCTTAATAGAATTTAAATGGCTCTGATTGAGTTATATAAAACTTCACCCTCTGTATAGTTGTCATGACTGCGGAAATTAGCTATAAGACCAAAACCTTTTTTTGTACCTGGCTGTGAACATGTTTGTTTCTGCTCTGAAGTTGGACATTTTAACATGAGACTCTATAGGTTGATGATTCACATTTCGAGACAATCTCAAGTTCGAGGAACTGCAGTTGTTGGCACTTCCACACTGACTTCATCATTTAGCCCCAAAAGCTGTCACTTGGTTGTTCTAATACTAGCTGACGTAGCCTTCAACTGCTAGTCTAGAAAGGCCTAGTAAACTCTCATCTCCATGCCCCACAGTAATTATGAAATCTATCATATTATGTGGAAATTATGACTAACTACCAACCACACTGCAGGTAGCCAGGAACAGCATCCACCCTGTTGTACAAGACTCTCTAACACCAAGACTGTACACAAACAAATCTGACGAGCCCCCCGATGACCTTGGGTGGCATCTTTGCAAACACAGCACTATGGTGTGCACAAGAGGGTTTTAGGGCAGTGAGTATGCACAGGTTAAGTTGTTTTAATAAGCCCTGAGTGAAAACAGCACCAGTCACGACTTGCTTAAAGTTTAACGAGCCAATCTGAAACACTGTTCAAGGTTTTAGTGCTTTCATTACTCCCAGCAGTTAGTGGATGAGAGCTTTTGTCAATGTTGGACTCACAGGGCGTGGCCGTGGACATTTCCTGGAAGCAGTGTAGACCCAGTAAACTAAAGATTTGCTCTTTCATTTTTAGCCAGCACTAATGGAAGGGTGGATGGGTTGGGGGATGTGAGTGTAGACAGCCAGACAGTTAGCGCTGGGTCAGGGTTAATGGATAACGTCTCCCTGGACCACAAAACACCACAACCGGGACATGACTGGTGTCCATCTGGAGAGCACTCATCAGTCTGCTAACACGAGCCATCTGATACAGCTGTCAGACGTCTGTGCGGCAAAAAGGAAGTTTGTGTGCCCGTTGATTTAATATCAATGAAGAATTAGCAAATTCATTTAGTACAGTCAGCAGAAACAAGCTAAATCTCACGTGATGGCTACTGCTGAATCAACCAGAGCGGAAGAGAAGTTTTAACGCTTCGAACCCCAAAACCTGCTGGCATGTTTGAAAGGCATGCTTTCTTTTTAAACAATCGCCAAAATTACAGTATTTATTAGCCATTAAATGTAAAAATGTTGTATTTTTAACTTTCAGAAGTGAACTACTCATCTGTGACATGCAGGTCCATCTGAAAATTTAACCAACTCTCAGCTTAAAGTCCAGATATTTAACCAAAATGTTTACAATTTTTGTGAAATAAATTATCAAGAAAATTCAACTTTCGTTTCATCTTTTTTTTAAATAATCATTTATGGTGTTATATCTACCATAAAGGACAACAACCATTAGGAAAAATTTGGGGATCCAAACAGACATTTTAAAAAAAGGATTGTATTCACCACTACAATTCATTGTAAAGATATATCTTAAAAGAGCATTTCCTATTTCAGTGACAGAAGTATTGCAGAAATATCGACCAAACTGAATGAATACTTTATAAGGAGGTTATCCCTCACACTGTGATCCAGATTCTTCTTTGTCTGTGCCACAGAAAACCCACCCAGGAATTAGCCTGATTCTTAAACCCCGATTCAACCCCATCTTCATGAAGACATATTTAAGTTCTTTATACTTCTAACTATGGCTGTGCTGTTTCCACAAAGGTGCAAGACTGTACATTGCAGTGAAAAATGAGCCCACAGTGAGGGTTAAAATTAGACGCCACGAAAACATCTGTCAGCTGTCAGGTGTGGAACTGAGACAGACAGACAGTTTCCACACTGGGAGGGATGAATGTAACAGACTCAAAATTCAAAGAGAAGCTGTAATCTTATACATTCTGAGAGCACTGGAGAACCCTCCAAATATCATGCATCAAGGTCAAGTGTACAGCATTTCACATTAAAACCCACAACCACTTTGTGCTTCTCACCTTACACTCGAGTCGGAGAGCTGAACAGCTGATTTTCACAAAAAAAGGAAGTTGTTCAAAAGAAGGTAAAATCAAACTCCTCTCATGAAGAAAACTTTTTGTCATCATTTTTCAATTAAATACATGAAGAATCCTCAGCCCATTTTCTCACCATTCAAATAAAAATGTATTAAAATGCATAAAAAGGACAAATACATACACTTAGTAGTTGAGGGATGGATAGACAAACAGTAGTGCATTTGGATCATTTCTTCTATACATCAAGTTGATAGCATGGTGGTCTTTACTGTTTATTGGTAGGAAATAAATCTGTTGGGCATTGTATTTATTTTTACTTTTAATTTTCTCTCACTTTAAGCAGTTGATCTTAGCATCACATTCTTTTTGTCCTTCAAAACACTCACGTGCACTTTTAAATACCATTTTCCCCCAAAGATCTCCTTTCAGATTCACATTCAGACAACTTTTTTTCATCCAAAATGATTTAATTCATCTGCAGGATCCAGCAAATGAATCCAGCAACAGGATCCAGTCCAAATTAAGCCCTGGTTCATGATCTGCAGCTAATCCTTCACCACCAACTTTTTTTTTTTTCCAAAAATCCACATGTACATCTGCTGCTAGTAAAAGCTTTGCTATCTTTCTACAAGTGGATCACTGCCTCTTATCAGAATTCTCTTGAAAGCTTACTGCTGTTGTGTACCAACCTGCAGCAGTGGCTGTGCAGCCCCATTCGCTCTCCAAGGAAAAGCCTTTCATTCTGAAGAGCTCTTATCTCGCCTGTTTGCCGCTCAGCGATTGCTGCTAGAGCTGGTGTGGATGAGGTTTAAGTGCTCTGATTAAAAAAATAAGAAAACATGTCTTGTCTCAATGCAATTTCAAAGACATAAAGTGACTGATTTTAACTTGCATTAGAAATTGCAACTAAAAGACAGCATGGTGGTACAGAAAAGTATGAAACTTCACCCCATTGTGATGCTACACGATCTCAGAAGGAAAAAAGTCAGCTCTTCCTCTGCTGTGTGAACATATTAGTCGACTTATACAACTTAATATTTTATGCAAATGTGTCTGAACCACTACTGTCACCAAATAACAATCATTTCGATCCACAGTTGCTTTCCACTCCACTGGCCTGTCTGTTATTTTTATTCCTCTTTCCATCCATCCATCTCTTTGAGTGAAGATGGAAGAAAGAACTGGCTGAGCTAACTGTTGGATGAGGATAAGGGAAACATGATGAAGAAAAAGGAGATGGATAAAATGCAAAGTGAAAGAAACCATGGAGTCTAACAAGGAGAGAACTTAGAGAGTTAGGGGAATGAGAGGAAGTTTAATAAGGGAATCGAGATAAAATTAGAGGGAGTGGGAGATAAAAAGAGTGGGGGAGGAATGGTGAGAAGCCAGAGAAAACAAGTGTGAAACTGTAGAGAGGAATGGGAGAGGAAATGAGTGAAGAAGTGTGTAGATGTGAGTGTGTGCTGCAGAGAACAGGCAGGGTGACGGCAGGCTGTGCAGCATGATCAGCACTGTTATTTATAGATCTATGGAAACAGGCGAAGGGAGACTGCAGACCTGCACTATTATCAGCCTTAATACAGCCTTTTATGATTCCCGGTTCAGCAGAGGTGTTTGTATGCGAGAACCAAGTACGAGCATATGATGATGTGCTAAGTGTGTTTTGTCAAACAACTTTAATTCACTGTAACAGCTGCTACAGTTTTAGACAATGGCGACAGCAGCAAAGTCCAGCTCTGCTCAGGGTAAGTTTCCAAAGTTCCGAGGCTTCCAAACAGTGAGGGTGCTTCAAATAATCAAAGGAAAAAAGGTGGCTTGTACACTGCAGAGTAAAAAATAGTACAACGCATGAGAACCTGAAGAAAAACACACAAGAAGCACTTTACATCTGTTTGCTTCACGCCTGCTCCCTGTGCTCACATATACTGTAATTTAAAAGATCCAAATTACAAATAGAGCCGTTTGCATTTACATGTTTTTCAGTTTCTGCTGTAAGACATGGAACGAGTACGAAAAAGTGACTCAAACGTGGCTCATTATGACTATGCTAACTAACAGTCACTTCTAAGCTGCTGCTCTGCACCGGTAAAATCCTGATTATATCATGCTTGTAAAATATCTGTATCCATGTTGAGCCTTGTTTACCATCAAGTCCAAACTTCTTCTAGAGCTGCACTCCTGACTTAAATAATAATCCCTATTTTACTTCTATCACGTTGGAGTCACCATTTTAAGTCTACAGTTTTGCAATATGCTACAAGCTATAAACATCAGCACTGAACAGCCTCACCTGAACTGCAGGCATGTTCTCTTGTTGGTTGTTTGGGGAGTTTTATCAACTGTGGTAAGTGGAATTTTGGATTGAGGTCCGGTGAGATGACCCAACCAGGGTAAAAACTTGTGAATCCAGTATATGTGTTTGATAATTATCGTGCTGCATTGCCCTAGCACTGATCGATTATATTTAAATAATATTTGATCCTACACTGTTGCATTGCCCCAAAAAACAAAGTCCAGCACAAAGTTCTTTAATTTCTGTCATAGTTGTTTGTTTTAAAGTCCGCTGTGCTAAGATACAGCACTAAAATGGTAGAAGAAAATTAAGAAATAAGAAGTGCATGTTTTTGTAAGTTTAAGGGTAAAAGTTTAGCCGTAAACATCGTCCATGGATGCTTGTTCCGTCTCTACAGACCCCAGCTGCCCAACTGCACATTCAAATCCCTGACCACTCCTACTTTCTATGTCTGTCTCTTTTGTCCCCACAATTTCTCAGAGTCAGCAAGTCCTCTGAACAAATGCATTACCATGCATGAAAATGTGAGTGCAGCACTGGAAGAATAAAACTACAGCCACAAAACATGCTGACCTTGAATTATTTACAGTGATGATACACAGTATATTCAACTGTTTTAAAAGTAAAAGTGGTCAGATGCATTGTTGGAAGGAACTGAATGAGTAAGTACAGAAGGGTTGTTGTTCTCAAACATGTCGGAGTGACTTCTTGTTATTCATTGGAGTGGTGTTCAGTGGAGATTTATGCACTGTTCAGTAGGTCCCTTTAAAAAATAAGAGTATCTCATGGAAAATACTTTCATATATGTTCACACTGAAGAGTTAAATTTATATCAAACACACTGAGCTGTAGTCAGGCTTTCAAGTGTGAATAATTACTCTTGGCTATTCTGTGTACTGCACAGCTTTAACTTTGTGGCAGGTAACTTAGCATAAATGAAACCATCTTGATAGCACTACACTGGCCTGAATGTATGAGAAATTGCCCCATAGCACTTCTGTCACGGCTCGAGGGTAGAACCCAGAGTGCAAACACTCAGCACAGACAGATGGCAGGTTCAACAGAGAGTTTCTTACAAGAAAAAGAAATATAATTGTTATTCAGTGTTTTGTTAGTATTTTTTGAAGTTGTGAGTGTTAGTGGTTACAGTTTTCAAGTAAAATAAAATGGCCAATACTGCTTATCTATCCAGTTCTTCAGCTGGTTTGCAATTATCTTCTAATGCAGTGTCTATAGCATCCATCAGTAGCTATAGTTTAAATTTACTGTTTCGTGCAGTTATCGTGGAATGAGGTTTCGTAATGCTTTATAACAGAAATCTCTGTTCCACCATTTAACTGCAGAGAAAACCAACTGAAGGACACTTAGTCTTTCTCTTCCCTCTTAGTGGATAATGGAGGGGGAAGCAGGAGGAAGAAATGAAATGACATTTGTAAGAACTGCTCTGCTTTCTTAAATAGCAAAGTGGCATTTCATTTAGCTCTCTACTTTCACTTTACTATTCTGTTTATTTTAGCACAGGCTGTTGACTTAGTGTTCTAATATCAGGGTTCTCTTGCCTTTTATGATAACTCCTGTCCCTCTACTTATCACTACTTTCTGCTGTCCTTTCACTTCCACCTTACCATTGCCAGGCAGCCAGTACAGATCTGTCAGTTTTCACTAATTTCTGTGAACTTTAGCCTCATCCTAGTTGATCCACATAGACCTGTTCATGGTCAAACTTCTAATTTCACAACTGATTACATCCTAACGTCCAACTCCAAATTGTTGGGTAAACTCTATTGACCCTTTTGAACACGGTGGATGCTTTGTAAACCACCTTGTGAAAAAGAGGCACAGTTTCAAGGATAATGGTCTCTGCATCATTCTTGGGTAAATTTGATGCCTGACAAACTGCACAACTGCAGCTACAGCACAACTCTTGAAAACTAAACAACTGCAGTTGGCAGTTTCTTTGGATGATTCTCTTCTGAGAGTCACACAGACAGCAAGCTCTTGATATTAATTTTCCTTTCAATGGGTGACAATTTCTAGGGTCCATTGTTAGACATAAATACAACAGGCACCGAGATCACTGGCTAAATTGTAATACCAGAGTCTTATTTCCATCCCTGCAATAATGCCCATGTTCAATGTTTCTGCACCTTGCAATTTATATCTACAGTGCCAATGAAATGACATGAACTTGATTTAGGTTGTTTAAATTCCCTGCCAGCTGAATATATGTATGTATGAAGGAAGCATGGTGTTTCTGCATTCATTATCTGCTTGGTTATAAATGAAATGTCGTTGTCCTTATTTTAATATTTCAGATGAGGTAATTAGCACTGATTGTCTCATAACAACTGCACATGTCAAGGTCTGGAATATGGTAAATGAATAATTCTTGCAGTCTGAAAATAACTTGAGCAACGCTATCAAGGATGAAATTATTCAAAATTATTAGTCCAATGAATTTGTCAGAACATCTCCGTGACAGGTACTGTGGGGTTCTGGTCAACAGTAGCAAATCGCTGCAACTAAAGATTATTTTTATCAAAGCTGTTGATTATTTTATCAATGAATTCATTAGTTGTTTGGTCTATAAAACATCTAAAGTGGTGAAAAATATAAATCAGTGTTCCTCAAAGAAGTGTCCCCCATGAAGCATGGTGGTGGCAGCATCATTATGTGGGAACCATGAAAAGGTAGAGGGTAAAATGACTGCAGAAAACCACTGGGAAATCACTGAGAACAACTTGATGCAGTCTGCAAGACGAACTGCGACTTGGAAAATTTTTGACCTTTGACTTTTTGAGAATGGAGAAAGGTATTTGGCCTCAGTTCAGATTAAATTCGTGGCCACTGAATATCAAGACTTTGCACATTTGTCACAACGACGTCCAATTTTTTGCCATCTTTGTTAGTAACTGTTGGGAATTTCATCCAAACATCAGAGTTTCCACTTTAATATTCTTTTCAACTTCATTTGTTGACCTCATCCTTCTGTTTGTGCTAAATCGCAGAACCTGCAGTCTATTTTTTGACTGAATGCTTCCACCAGATTTGCATTGAGTCCTGTGGGATTCCCAACACAGTCCTCAATATCAAGAAATCACCCAGAAGAAGACACATACAGTGTATAAGACCGTCAACACACAATACAAGGCTCCACCCAAATGAGACGTTTAATTAAAAAGGCTGCAATGCCGTGTTCGGAGAGAAAAAAATCTGACTCTCATCTCCCCCGTTTCACTCTTTACTGCTGATTTCTCTTCTCATTGTCTCTAAGCAGATCATCAGTGCCAAGGTCAGCTGAACGGTGTGAAAACAAAGTCTCACATTACATTCTCACCCTCAATCCCATCTGAACAGCTCATCCTCAAACACTCTGACTCACAAATAAATACTCCAGGGCTTTTAGTTTTCTGCTTGTTAGTGTGATTAAATG
Organism: Amphiprion ocellaris; assembly: GCF_022539595.1. NCBI lineage: Eukaryota > Metazoa > Chordata > Actinopteri > Pomacentridae > Amphiprion > Amphiprion ocellaris. Next base: position 29,076,452 of record NC_072767.1, on the reverse strand, counting down.
TTTTTACTGTGACACCTACACACACACAGCGATCACTCACCTGACATAAACACATTTACAGGCCACAGCGTTGCATTTGGGTACATCTCATCTTCTTTTTTTTTCACCATAGTAATTGACATGCAGGTTATAAACAAGCTGACATGCTGCATGTGAGCCTGATTAACAAAGCATGTCAGTGTCCCCTGATGGAGGAAAATCTCATAAGCATGAAAAAAACCCCATCAGACTGAACAAATGACTGTGTATAATAGAGTAGAAACTGTTTGAGCAAAGCCTGCGGTGCAGAAAGAGTAACACTCAAACATAATTTCCCCATTTCTCGAAAAGCCCTAAGAGTCCCGGTCATCTGTTTTTATAGAGGAGCTTCTGGAGTGACACGGGAGGAAATAAAGGAGAGAGGAGCTCTTCAATCTAGAAGTAGTGCAGGTGGAGAGAAGCCAGTGGGCGGCTGAAGAGGCCATATGAAGGCGAGGAAGAGAAGGAACATTAAGAAATTGGATGAATTAATGATGAATCTGCAGGAAGGCAGCCAAGAGCTGAGGGAGTGTGTGGATGTGTAAGAGAGATGCACACACACACACACACACACACACACACACACACACACACACACACACACACACACACACACACACACACACACACACAGAGAGATAAACACACTGGAAGAAGGGAAGAAGCATAAAGAATGACAGAACCAGAAAAAACTGGTGTGAAGCCGAGTGTATAAATGAAAGAGGTTGAGATGGGCTCAGTGCCAGCAGTGTCAGAGCAGCAGAAGCACCAGGTTGGGTTGGATGGCAGAAACTGGGAGAATTGTGAGCATTTATCACTGAAGACAAGGTTTATTTGAAGGTTGAAGTTAGATCAGAGTAAAAAGGCTTCACTAATGTACACTGTCACCAAATCAATTTCATGTTTAGCATTTGGGGACAGGCAGCATCGTTACTTTAGATCAGGGCATCCGAAAAGGCTCATGGCTTATCTTAGCTATCGACCACAGTGACATTTTTAGTTTAAGGCTAACGCTTCATTTTTGTTCCCCTCTGACAGGAGTCATCTCATGTAGAACGAGTAACTGTGAGAGGATGCTGAGGGGAATGAAGAAGAGGAGGGCTGCTGCAGCTGTTTGGCAGTTCTTCTAGAAAGCCGTGTGATGTGGCCTCAGCTCTGTGGAGCTCAGTGTGATATAACTTTAATGAATGATCGAGCTTTGTCTCTTAAAAATCACATTCCTAAACAACTAAACTTCATTCTCCGTTTGGTTTTGAGGTAAACATAATTTCTCCCCAATTACATTTGTTTGTGACACATCACAAATCCATTTCTAGTCAACATACAGTGGCTGTAAAAAGTATTTAGGCCTCCTGGAAGTTTCCCCCTTTCAACAACGAATCATGGTCGATGTAGTTTAGCTTTGTTGACAAGAACTACCAAAAACGACTCATGATAAAGTGAAAACTGATTTCTACAAAGTAATGTCAATTAATTAAATATATAAAATGTGTGTCTCATCTAATTCAACACAGGTCCAGTTGGTGCTAGAAGTCACACCATTGGTGAAATATAGACCATCAGATTGCAGCGAATGTGTGCGATTGTAATATAAAGATGTCTGTATCTGGCTATAGCTCCTCCATAAACACAAAAGAGCACTCAAAACAACTTTGTGTTCAGGTTATTGAAAAACATCTGTCGGAGGCTGGATAGAAGAAAATTTACAAGTCACTGAATATCCTTTGGATTATAGTTAAATCCATGATTAAGAAATGGAGCGTTGCAGACTATACATACAACAAATGTTGCCTGTCCTTCACTGGTTGAGGCTTCATGTGAGAGTGGCAAAGAGAAAGCCGTTGCTGAAAAAAACTCATTAAATCTTGACTAGAGTTTGGCATGAAAATTCTTTTGTCTGACAAAACCGTAATTGAGCTTGTTGGCCATCAGACTAAACGTTATGTTTGGCAGACACCAAACACTGCACATCATCACAAACACATCATCTCCACTGATAAGCACGGTGGTGGCAGCATCATAATGTGGGTATGGCACTCGGCAGCAGGCCCTGGAAAGCTTGTAGAGGGGAATATGAAGGCAGAAAAGTCCTGGAGGACAACTGCAGCTTGTGAAACCTGTTTCCTGTCAACACAATAACCCAAAGCACACAGCCAACGCTATACAGAAAAGGTTTAAGAACTTCCAGTTCAAATGAGATTTTATAGCTGGACTTGAAAAGGGCTGCTCACTCACGATCCCGACCTCACAAAGTATTGCAGCAATGCCTTAATTGCAGTTCAAGATGCACGAAGCTGCAGCTGGTTTAGTTCTGAGCAGCATTTTTTGCAGCTTTGTACAAAAACCATGAGCATGTGACTATCATTAGTAATTACTGTGCTGAATAATTGTCACTGTATGAGAAGCTACAGCTGACTTTCTGCAAGATAAGACAATGGAAACATGAAATACTAGTCTACTCTGAGAATCTTTTCAAAAACATTATCCTAGTTTTTTAGAACTCCATCACATCACATCATGTCAGTCCTCGCTTTCGTCCATTGGCTCCTTATTTGTTTTAGAATTGATTTTAAGATTTTACTGATCACTTTTAAAGCTTGTCTAGATCTGGCCCCAACCTACATAGCTGCAATGTTGATCGCAGCCTTAGTGGTGTTTTCTGGCTTAAATCTAAAGATACGGAATGTCATATCACACATGATTACCTCGAGGATCATTGGAAAGTTAAAAATTGGGCAATTCTTTCTGTTTCTGCAGTTTCTGCCTCTGATAAACAGTGTAATTTTGGCAGTTAGTTTTAAGACTGCATGCCTTTCAAAGAGCTGGTGGGTTTTAAGGTTGCAGAGGGTTAAAGGTGTTATATTAATCCTTAACATAATTCTTATTAAAAATCTGAATTCCATATTTTTGTGTGCCGGTTCTGTTTAATACTACACGAATACTTAATACTATGCGAGAAATACGATTTTACTACATAGCTTCATATGTCTTATAGACATTTAGTCACTACTGACCCATGGACTGCAGGAGTGTTTTAAAATAAACACATTCATTTAAGCATTAAATTAGCTCAAATTAACAAATGAATAGTAAGTTTGTCGAGTCGCTGTACGAATCATTTATTACGGGGGTTATTTGCCTTACAGGGCTCTGCAGTTGGGCTCAGTGTGACTTTCTCCTTACACCTCACAAAATGAGATCCTGGAATCTGAATTTCCCTTAATCCTTTCATCTATTTTGTTTTTTACACTTGTCAGCAAAATAATGGAAGTGCAGCTCCTGCCAGGTGGCTTCTCTCTCTCTCTCTCTCTACTCTGCACAAATGACTGAAATAAAAAAGACTTTTATGTAAATGGTAGAGAAGCTGCTGCAAGCTGCGCCTGTGCCAGCACAAATTTCCAGCCTGCCAAAGAAAGTGTGTGCATGGAAAGTGAATGAGTAACTGTCTCTTGCCAATATTACTGCCAAGGTGCCTTTGAAGATGCTGCAGCAGAAGAGCAGTAGATGTGATTGTGTTGTAAACAGCATGAAGGTTGCTTTAAGGCGGTTGCTGACACAGACCACGGAAACCGTAAATAATGTCAAAGCTGAAAAAAATGCAGCAACATAAGAGGGCCAAAATGTACAGAGGTGGTGCAACACAGGTGGGTGTTTTAGTGCTTAACTCAAGTGTGATCCCAACACAGCTTTATACTGGTATATATATGTGTGTGATGTGTGTGTGATGTGTGTGTGTGTGTGTGTGTGTGTGTGTGTGTGTGTGTGTCTCTATGTGTAAGCGAGCTCTTGACATGATGCCGTGTGACAGATTGAGGCCACCGTGAAGCGATCATGAAAGAGTGGCTCCAGTTATTGATCCAGGGATTAACAGTGGAGCAGCACAGATAACACAAACACTGCAGCACAGGATGTTCATGATACGATGCTATCACACTTTTTTTTTTCTGTGACGGCCCAAATATTTGAAATCTGTTAGGTATTGACGCTCTTCTCGGTAATCTGCGACAGCACAGGCTGTAAGATTTCACAGAGGGCGCATCCCGAATAGCGTCAGAACAAGAGTCAGAGAGGCAGCAACAGCAGAGATGGTACAGGTGACAGATTTAATTCGACACCTGCTCAAAAACAAAAGACACACAAAGAAAAATGGAGCTGCTGCAACATCTGACTTTTTACTATCAACAACAACAATGCAGGCATATGTAAAAATAAAGTTGTGAAATTAAGAAGAATTAAGTTTTTTTTGGGGGGGACACTTATTGCGATAATATTTTTGTTTAAAAATATATAATCACTTTTCTCTTTAGAAATTTGTCATAATTTTAATTACTTTTTTCGATATTTAAACTATTTTCTTTTAAATATAGATATGTCCCTGTTTTCTCTGTCTTACAGTTTCTGATTATTTTCTTGATGAATGATCTACAAAATGTCAGACGATGGTGAAAAATGTCAGTCAGTATTTCCTAAAGCCAAAGATGACATCGTTAAATGTTTTGTCTGTAACCCATAGATACTGGGTTTACTGTCATAAATAAGGAAATAATCAGTAAATAATTGACATTCTAGAAGCTGTAATTAAATCATTTAAATAATTTTCTATTGAAATTACTTGAAACATTTAATCAATCATCAAAATAGTTGGTGATGCTTTTAATAGCGAGTAACTAATCGGTCAATTATTTAATCGTTGCAGTTGTATCTTCACAGCTTGCTCATCATCACATTTTGCCACAGATAGATCATACTCAGTAAGAATTACATTCACCAGTCATGTGATCCCGTGGCTACGTTATTCGTATCTCGTATGTGGATGCTGCAACACTACGCTTCTATGATAACCAATAAAACTGGCTACACCATTCGTGTGAGGAGTGTACAAGTGCTGCATATACACAGCACAAACGCACACTGTAAACGTAATAACTGACCAGTATTCTAGTTGTAAGGTGTACATGGCCTTTTTACACAGAAATAGGTAAAGTGACGATTAAAAAAAGCAAAACAAAAACTCTATACAGGAAACAGCAACCTTCCATCAATCAGGGATTCCAGTTTGAGTCTTGATCACCTCCTCTGCATTTACTATCTGTACCAGCTGACTGTTGCTTAGTAACTTTCTCCCCTATAGTCTCTGCTGTAGTCTGCAATGTCAACATATCAGTATTACACAAACTCTGTGGAAAACTTCACAGTGCTGAGCCCAGAAAAACAAAGACAACAATACTAAAACATGAGCTTTTATCTTGTTTTCCTATGTTGCAGGTGCAGCCAGTAAAACGATCTATTCATTGGCATGAACGGTCTGCTTACCTGGTGTACGTCTTGAGCGTACTGTAGTCACTGAAAAAAAAAATGACACTAAAGCTTAGATTGTTGAAAATCTACAGTAAGCTGTCTTCGGCTGCATCCACATTAATTTGCTTTCATTTTAAAACTTTAGAGTTTAAATAGGAGACTTACGGAAACTTCTGGATGACACACAAACATTTCCTTTCTGGTCATTTACGGGCCAGTTTACCCCTGTTCAACCCTCAGAACAAGAGAAACAGAAGGAATCTGGTCTGGAACCTTTGTCTGAACTGATGTTTGGGCCAGACTATTTAGTAATGTGAGGTGTTTACAGACCCAGTCTGAAACCTCCTGAACTGCCTACAGATTAATCCGGAGAAGCAGATGCTATGCGATGGTAAACATTGCAGCCCCTGGATTTTATGTTGCAGATTTTAACTGCAGATATCACAACTGATAGTTAAAAAAAACCTTTCTCACTGAAAAAAACACACCATACTGATCACACCTCCCCAGCACTGATCTCATCCAGACTTGTTTAGCCTACTGCTTTTGCAAGTTGTTGCGTTACAGTCTCCATTTTGTTTCCATCTGCTTCCCCATGAGATCATGTGTGGCGGCGCTCTGCTCCCTGATGGCACAATAATCTTAAAAATATGCTGTACCTTGGTTGTACCTCGGACTCACCTCCTCCCTGTGCAGGTGGGTCTACAGCTTTTTGACCAGCAGACCACAGGTGGTACGAGTGGGAAAACGCCTGTCCCCTTCACGCACCCTGAACATCGGTGCCCCCCAGGGCTGTGTGCTGAGCCCTCTGCTTTACTCACTGGACACTCATGACTGTCAGTCCACATCAGACTCTAACACCATCATTAAGTTTGCTGATAACACAGCAGTGGTGGGTCTGATTTTCAGCAACAATGAGGAGAACTATTGTATGGAGATCACCCACCTGGAGGACTGGTGCAGAGACAACAGCCTCCTCCTGAATGTCAGAAAGACCAAGGAGCTGATGGTGGACTACAACAAGAAGCAACAGAGGGCATACCACCTACTCAGGATCAGTGGGACAGAGGTGGAGAGAATGGAGAGCTTCAAGTATCTGGGTGTTAACACTGATGTGGTCCTGTCACATCAGCACCCTGGTGAGGAAATCTCAACAGCATCTCTACCACCTCAGACGCCTGAATGACTTGAAGCTCTCTCTCAAGGTGTTCAGGAACTTTTACACCTGCACCACTGAGAGTGTCTTGATTGGGAGTATCACCATCTAGACGGGCAGCAGCACCCAGCAGGACTTCTTGACTCTGAGAATAGCGGTCTGCTCGGCTGAGCGCACCATCAGAACCACCCTCCCCAACCTGCAGGACATTTACAACAAACGATGCAGGTTAAAGGCCAGGAAGATTGCGAGTGAGCCCAGCCACCCCAGCCACAGACTGTTCTCTGCTGCCATCAGGGTGGCGTTACCACTGTGTTTGTGACAAATAAAGGTCTTGAATCCTAAATCTGTTGCCTGAACCACCATTATGTTTTTTTAGTGTGTGCATGTAAGAATATCCGTTTCTCCCTAAGTGTGTCATCAAACCTAATTTCAAAATATCTTAGTCTTTTTGAAACTCCTTTAGTCTGAGCCTGGCTTAAGTGTTGCCCCCGATTCAACAATGTTATAGTAGAAAGAAACCACTATAAACAACTACGCAAGAAAACAACTAAATTTTCTACCTAAAGACATGACCAGCAGCACCCCAATCCTCGTGCGACTAATGCCAGGCTCAGACTACTAGAGTGTCAGGATGATTTCCACCCATTGCAGCCCCATTGACTGAGGAGAAATCTGGTCTGGGACCTTGGTCTGAAATGATGTAGGGTCAAGATTGTTTGGTACTGTGAAGGGTTTACAGCTGCAGTCTAAAACATCCCAAACTGACTGCAGACTCATTAGGAGTACCCTGACAAGAACAAACTTGTTTGATTTTTACAACTTAACATCTGAATGGTTACGATTGTTATGCTTGTACCTGGAGAAGCAGACACTGTTGTCAACCAAACTTCAAAATCTGTTAGAATTTTAAAACTCCTGTAGTTTCTGCCTGGCCCAAGTGTCGTCCCCGATTCACCAATTTTCTTGTAGAAAGAAATCAGCCTTGACTACCAGTGGTTAATTTAATATTGATAACAGATTACAGGCATAGCTGACCTTGTTTTCTCTGCCAGCAGCTGTTTGCTAATTACTGTTCTCCCTCTGTAATATTTTCTGCAGCTAACTCACGAATGTACTGCTTCACATTTACACCAGCACCTACATGCCTAGCGTACATGATGATCATGGGTGAAGAGATATTTATGAAATGGTGGCAAAACTGTCCTCTGAATGGAGGATTGCTCCCGATTTACAACGCTGTGATAAAATAAAAACATATTACGTGGACATAGTCTCAGATTGCTAGTTGTTCACATGTGCTATTGGACCTGGTGGGTGAAGTTTAAATACATATAACTTAAGTGTCAGTTGATACTGAAACACTGAAAGGATCTCAAGTGTCTGAAGCAGAAGTACTGAATGCATTTAAAATTAACTTTTTGAAGGCATTTAAAGCAGCATTCTTCTATGTTTTTTTTTCTCTTTAAGCACTTCTTAAAGTAAAGAAATAGCTGAACTGTCAGAGCATTAGCTGAAAGCAGGGCAAGTGTCAGTTGATGTCGAAGCCATGTTTCATCTTCATTTTGTTGAACAAAACTCATGTAAATGAGCCTGAGGGGGAAAAATTGAGTTCACAACGCTAAATGCAGCTTGATAAAAAAAAAAAGCAAGCCAACTCAAAGCTACAAGCCCTTTTACATTTTCTCTTTCAGTGAGAAAAATAAGTATTTTGTCTTGTCTGTATGTTGAATAAGACAGCAATACCTTCTATTTTTAAAAAAGCCATTTCCTTACTCTTTACTGTCTCACGGCACTGCTGCCTCCAGCTCAGCCATCATCATTCACATAAATACATGAGACATGATGTGATCCAGACAGTTATTGTTTTCTGAAAGCAGAGCGGATATTTAAAGATAAATCTGACTTCCTGCCTCCCACTGGGACCTAAATTAGAGGCACATTAGTTCAGGTTTGCATCCCTTTGGAGATCAAGAGTAGATATTAACAACTATTAGCTTTCACCAACATTTCGGGAAACTAGAAGCAAATCCCTAGAGGACAGACAGAACAGCTTCTGCCTCCTCTGTCTCAGAGACTTGGTACCTTTCAGCAACCTGCCATTGAACAACTAAAAAGCTAGGGTTGAATGAAAATATTCATTGCAAGTGTCTGAACCTCTACACCAGGGCTATTCAATTAAAAATTGACTCGGGCCGGATTTTCAGACTAAGAACATGAGCTGGGCGGGATGTTTTTAGCAGACAGTGAGCAAAGTTAACCATTTAAAATAAACACAAACAGATAAGATAACAAACACACTGGATGTTTATTAACGTATTGCCACATCCAAAAGGACAAAAACACAATAGAAGAGCAGTACTTAAACTAAACCTGTGCTGAAATACTGCTTTTTTAAATTTTACATTTCAAACACACAACTTCAACACATTTTGATAGGTAAATACAAGCACAGGTTAAAGTGCATATGAACATAAAAACTAAGTGCCGATTAGAAACACCATCTTTTGTTTTGGTCACATCTCAAAGTGCATTAAAAAGTAACTTGCTTAACAGTAACTTTTCAGAACTTGAGACATTTTTCTTCTTTTGAAATAACAAAAAACAGAGTTTGTCCCTGTCCATATTTGGTCTCATCTGAGACAGTCGCATCTTCAGTGCATATAATCAAAAAAATAAACAGTAGGCACAGTGATAGTTACTGTCCCTTTGAAACAAAGTAAAGCTGACATCAAAGTGCATAATAAATTGCAACTAAGTGAAATAACTGTCAAAACAAAACGTCTTTCTTAAATATTAAACTTATAATAAGTGAACAGAAAATAGTCACATAAATACATAAAACTACCTTTAGTGTCTGCTACAGCACGCTGCTTTGTTGCACTTACCATGTCTCGAAGACATCTGTGGCGAGAATGTTTGACGTGTCAGACCTGTTTGGTAGCAGATGTCACATTCGTCTTAACTTTATCGTCCGTTAAAACTTCATCCACGACAGCCAACATGCAGTCCTTCACAGTTTCTGAGTCTGTGAACGGCCTCTTTTTCGTGGCCCTTTCCTGAGCTGTGCAGGTCCGCTTCATTGTAGTACAGCTCCGGTTGTAAGATGCAGTAAAACTCTGAATTATAGCAGATCCCTCGGGAAAGTTTGTCCGAAACGCGGCATGTTTTTTCAACGTGGTGTCTTCGGACATGATAATCTTTCAGCGCTGCAAAGCACTCGTTGCAGAGTAAACGCATTGGTTTGGCGTTCGGACTTGGTGGTAAATAAATAAATACTTGTCAGTCCAAACCGACGGTTTTCCCCGCCGATTTGTCGTTTCAGGATAGAAAAAGACATGCTGCTATTTTCGCCTGTATAGAACTGCTAATGTTAACTTTTCAAACGCGTCTCCTCAACACAATGCATTGTGGGTTAGTTGCTAGGTTGGTAAGTGTTGCATTCAATGTTTGCAATAATGTTGGAATTTTTGTAAGAACTTGTCAGCGTTACTGAAAGATGTTTTGATGTTTTTCTCGGACCCAAGTCCCAATCACTGGGCAGTTGCTTTAGGGCCACTCGAGGGTTGCTTTCGGGCCGCATGTGGCCCGCGGGCCGCTAATTGAATAGGGCTGCTCTACACCCATTCTCACCCTCACTTCCTATATTTATCTCTATGTCACAAAATACTACATTTTTTCATTAAATCCGTAATTTACATTGTTGTGTTGCTAGGGAAAAAAGTCTGATATAGATAATTTTTTTCCGCTGCATTCCACTTAAAAAAGGTCCTAGTCCTGTATATGGTGGTTTACTATAATGGCTTACTGGGACAGCCAATGGAGCTGTTTCATTTGTCCAGTTTCTTTACTGTGACAAGTCAAAATGTCTATTTACTTTATTTCAGTGTGTTAATATGTCCTACATCAACCCAACACATTATCAACATGGTCGGGCTGCACCTATAACCTCGTCCTTGCAGCTGCATTGCTCTCCTTGACTTGGGAAGCACCCTTTAGTTGCCATGCCAAACCAATTTGCATATTAGCTCCAATTGCAGGCCCACTCTAGATAATGAGAGGATATTTTAATACCAGGTGTAAATGCAGGGAGTCATGGATCAGATGTCTGTGTCCAGATAATGTGTCCAGGTGTAAATGTAAAAGGGGTAACAGTGTCTGTGGAGGACGATCTGTTTGAACAGTGAAAACTGAAAGAGTAACTACACCCAGGCTAATTATACGGCTTGCTTATCCAACTAGTGTTTTCTGCAGACTGTGCATGTACTCAGTACATGCACTTCACCACCGAGCTACATGTCAGCTGTGTGTGGTCACAAATATAACAAACCAAACTTCAGCTGTGATGTGGGGTGTGGTCAGCAGTTCCTTTCATCTCTTTGAGGGCTAGTGCAGCCGAGTTTTTCCTTCTTCTAAAATGCTGTTATTTATATGAAACTGCCCATCAAAGCTTAATTATTCATATATTGGCCACCAGAATGGTTATGGTATATCATGTGGCCGCACCTTAACTGTCTTTTCAGACCCTGTAGTGTTCCTTAGTGTTCCTGGCACCTGCCCTCCTGCACACATGCTGCTCATTGTCTGATTGTTCCCTTCATATATAAACCGGCCTTGTTCCAGCCATCTGATCACTGTCAGATTAGGTTTGTTCTTGAATAGTCGTAGTGTTCAATCCTGCTTACTCCTGGTTTTTGTCTACCTGATCCCGACCTCTGTCTGAACCTGCTGCTTGTCTGATCTGTATGCCTCCTCCGTCTGCCTGCTCAAACCGAGCAGAGAACTTTTTGACTTACCTGCCTGATCTCGTATTTATGTCCTCTTCTCGTATTAATATATTAGAATTAATTTGAACTGATGTTTTTGGCAGCCTCATGGATGTACGTTCATTTCCTTTTGGAATTCGTCTATGCTGGGCAATATCTTTTAAGAAGACGGTGAGTTTTTTTTAAAAAAATGGTTCCCTACTCCTTGGACATTTTTAATTGGAACAATACCACTGAAGCCCTACAATACATGCAAATCAAAAGACGATGAGTGCAAAGTAGCTAAAACATTTTGATTCTGAGTTTTTGCTTACTACCTGAAATTATATATATTGTCAATAATTTTTTTATTAGAACAGTTTTTCTATATATGTGAGCACAGAGAGCCGGAGAGAAGAAAACAGACATAAAGTTCATCAGACTTTCAAAGCCTTGGGGCTTTGGATACCTTAACACTAAGCATCAGCTGCAATGAAATGAAGTTTTAAAAACAAAACCAACGTGCTGATTACTCATGGTGATGCACTTCCAGAGTCAGCATCATCAATTATGCAGACAAATCACTGCAGCTCTGCTCTGATGAAGTTACTTTAATTTCAACAGTAACATGGTTTTAAAAAAATGCACTGAGTTTGCCTGGAAAGTAGTTGCAGTTAATCTAAATATTTCAAATTATACATAAGTACCATGCGGGAACATCTGGGTTGTTAACATAGCGCACAATTAATTCTCGTGGTTCATTATTACATTAACTCTCATTCAATGGACTCCAGACTCATTGGATGTCAACACAGTAACACTGTGCACTACATGGACATTTTCCTGTTAGGAAGGAATGTAGAGTTAAAGTGAAATCAATTCAACCTGCTCTCTCTCTGCATCTCTCTCACTGGCTCCCACAGTCTGTCCTCATGCAGCTCAGTGTCCTCATGCAACTCTGCCAATGTCAGTTATAAATAGCAGCGTAGCCTAGAGGGCTCACAGCTCACACCCCAAACACACACACAAACACAGCTTGAGAACACATTCTGCATAATAATGACGGAGCTCTTATTTTCAGTTGGTATTGGGTTTGACAGGAACCTGTGCCACAAAAAAATTGAACTATTTTTCCAGTAACTGGTAAGCTGTAAGCCTGTGTATTAAATCTGTGTATAGCAGTAAAAATATGTGGTTACTGAGAAAACTGTTACTAACCATCCCACCAAATATGAATCAAAAATTAAGTTAAAAAAAACTGCAAAAAAAAATTACAATTCTGAAATTAAGTTTCAAAATTAAAAAATTAACAGCATTCTGTGCTCTAAAATATTAGGAGCATCTTTACTACAGGCGCTGATTGCTAGCTTTCACATGGCCAAAATGAAATGTACTTACCAAGCTGACCTGAGTTTGTTTTACAGAGCAAAACAGGTTAGATGTGAAATTAAGCCTGGGCAATAAAACAACTAAAAGCATCTAAACGCAAAGTTTGACTGCACAAACAAACTTCAAGGGTTCTCCATCCTTGAATCACAAACAGCCTATAATATTCCTTCATAATGGAGCCTCTGGTCGCTCCTCAAACGGCCATGTGGACCGGTGGGCTGACGCTGATTCGCTTTGGATTCTACACCATTACACAGTTAGGGAAAGGGGTCGTGCAAAACATATCATCGAACCTTGATTTCTGACCCGCCCAAAAAATCATGAGCACAAAAATGATGAAACTGCTGCACTTTATACCTCAGTGCAGCACATCAGTCTTTTCACACATTCTCTGTATTATTTTACAGACTTCAACTGATAGAGTAAAAGCTTAGATTAGTCACTTTTTTTGTATCGTGACAAAGAAGAGATTAAAGTGTGAATTGCGAAGCTGCAGTATATTACACAGTATGAAAGGAGACGAAAAAAGGGCATCTCAGTTCACACGGTTCCACTGAACTTTGCTTGGATATCTTAACTTAGCTTGAACTTTAATGTAGCTGGGCTTCTCTTTTAATCATGTGTCTATTTTCCCTCTGTGGAAATCTGTCTGTTGCAGTCTTTCCACGCTTTTTTTCTCTGCCTGCCTTTATCTCTGCAGGCTGGCAACCCTCAGTGTGTCTGTCTGTCTCTTCAACTTGTCTCTCAGTGGGATACTGAGCACTTCTGAAGACTCTCACCAACTCTCTGGAGGGAAGGAGATACACAGAACCAGAGGAGGCAAGGGAACTTCGAAAGAGGATTCAAGTATGTCTTGGACACTGGCAGGCCTTAAAGCAAACACCAAATGACATAGGTTTCACCATTTCACTGCTCTTTGAGTGGTTTCTAAGGTCCATCATATATCAAATTATGAGTAAACAGCTAGCCTTGCAGTTCCTGTGTTGAAATCTACAGGTGTAAAGACCATTTGGACTTTGACAAATGCCAGAACTTTATGGTCGGATGACTGGGTTAGAAGATCTCCTAAAAAGCAGCTTGTTGGATGCTCCCAGTCAGCAGATGTGAGGGAAACTCTAAACCCGTTGACAGGGTTTAGAGGAATTTGCTGGAGATCTCCTGCTAACGTCATGGTGCCAGATACCACAGAGCACCTTCACACTTCTAAGGTTCATGCCTCAGAAGGTCCAAACTGTGTTGGTGTCACATAAAGGACCAACAGCATATTATTAGCACTCAATTAATACCTTTAATAATATCACTGGAACAGCCATGTGAGGTGACAGGAGATGTTACTGATTAATTGTGGATCAATTAATTGCCATGTAGAATTAATTGATGAAAAATGCACCGACCGTTGAGGCAGAAAGCGAGGGACTTGCACATCGACTGCAAATGTATTGTCAGCAAATGGTGCACCTGGTTGAACCTTTCACTGTTTAATAAGAAGGAGTCACAGGTGTGTTGCCTGACCACCTTTAAGTGTCCATAAAACCTCCCTGCTGTCTAATTGGTAACTGTATTAGATGCGTTGATGAACTCTGTAGCATCAACACGTTAAAAAGGTGTCTGGTGGTTGTCCGGTTGAGCTAGCTACTTCAGGCACATGCTAAGGCTAAACATGCTAACTCTGCTAACATTCAGGAGCAGCAGGACTCTGGCCTTATGCTTCCAACAACTTTCAAACTAACATGATGAATTCTATTGACAAAGTGTTGCTCTGAGTATGAATACATTCAGAGGCAGCAGTAAAAACTGATAGATTTCCTGAACTGATAAAGTTGCTGCAGCAGTATTTGTGTACATCTGTTCAAGATGAGTAGCTGTGTTCAGCAGCTGGAATAACGTTTGCCACAGTGAACACAGACTCTGTGTAGATCAGTTATGAGGATTACTTTGATATTAAATCAACCGCTATGAAAAGATAAGCAACATTACAGGTCATTAATTAACAACATGAAGTCATTCATTTTTGCCATTTAAGTGATAATTCAGTAACTTGGTGTTCACTTTGTCTTTTCCACAAATTCTAATGTAACATGCTGATTTTGTGGCAAACATTTAGTATCAGTGATTGAAAATAATGTTATCACCATATTGGAAAACATTCACTGTATTTCATTGATTTCATCATCATTGATTGTTTACATAGCCAACTATAAGTAAAGGGAATTGCTTCAAATTGTTGAAAATTTGCATCCCTATAGCATTGTTGAAATGATCTGTCACTTGATCTTACAATCCTTCCAGGGGTTTAATCGTCTATCAGGAACACGGCCTTATTTCTGGATGCTTTCAACCAAGTAATAAAACCGTTAATGCAGTGCTTTATGGACTTGTTTGTCTAATGCTGACTACAAAAACACCTCTTTGCTCTTTTGGTGAACTAGATTGCTGGCAGGCATGTTGACTCTCTCCTTTTCAATTACAAGCTGTCCTACTTGGTGGTGAACTGCACAAAAAGCATTGCACTAGTGACATATGTCAAATGGCGTGTCACTGATTTACACATGGTTGGAGGGATTTTTGCTGCTTTGTCCAGGCTTTTTAAAATCTATTGCAGCAATGAAGCGACCTCCAGAGACTACATGTGTCAAGGTGGTTAGTTTTCATGTACTGTGTTACATAGATGTATGTTCCTACTTCCATGCTCACATGTACATATATGCACATTTATTACAATGGTTTTGGTAAAAATTGAAAAAGTTTATGATTAGAGATTCAAATTTATGTTTTTTGCCTTTCACCTATGGCCTGGGGCTACAAATGTAAAATAAATAAATAAATAAATAAACAAATAAATAAATAAATAAATAAATAGTACATAGTTGTTTTACAAAACAAAGCAAACAAGAACAAAAAACCATAAACAAAAATGGTCATTTGTGATAAAAATGTACATAGTTCTGTTTGTCTGCATAGTAGTGCTTTTTAGCTGAGAACCAGACTACAACTGTAGAGATAATAAACTTTTGCACACAATTTGTTATGGAAAATATTTTATTCTTTTGTGGAAAAATGGAAAATTTACTTTGTCTCCTAAGTTCTTGGTTTTACTTTTTGTCTCACAAACATTCTGTGATATTATTGCAGTATACATATTCATGTTGTGCTGAAAAATGTTCTGTACTTGCTTGTGCTGCTTAGTACTGGACTGACGCACATATTTATTCGAGAGATTTAAGGGTCAGGCAGGGTCAAGTCATCGTTATGCACAGCTGCAGCTTCAGTCAAATGTAGTAAATGCCAAGTCTTCTATGATCTATGAAACAGTTATCAGCCTCATAAACTTGATACCCACGTCCAAATCAACACAGTGTCGTGTTTCCATCATTTTCTCAACAACAGGCGATGTGCTGTATGTATCCCAGAGCCATAACATATGTGTTGAATGCTTCCCATCCTCATAAAAGATTTGCAGTTTCTTTAAATATTTTATGGCCACCAGCCTTTGGTCAGTGGAATACTGTGAAACTGAGAGAGATTTGCCATCATAGTGGGTGATCTGACATGCAGGCTTCACCTCTTCATACTCAGCTTTGTTTGAACTCATTCACCTCCTTGTTATTCCCTGTGAACAATTAGTAGCCATGTGATGTGCAGTAAATTGAGATTTTGGACACTGATGAACCATTCATCTTTTGTGTCACAGGAGTGGAATGTTAACATCTATAACATCCATGTACTGCATTGCTGGATGGTTAAGAGAATTTATTTTTGAACATTGCGTTTAAGAGCGGTATAAAGTGAGTACGTTTACATATAGAATTTGTACACTAAAATAAAATGGCTGACAGTGACTGCTGTGATGTGCGTTGTAAACTGAGAGATGCATCTATTGTGGCATGTTTGTCTACTTCCTCACAACTGATGGCGTATATGTCTCACACATTGGCAT
The DNA here is from genome assembly GCF_022539595.1 of Amphiprion ocellaris. Taxonomy (NCBI): domain Eukaryota; kingdom Metazoa; phylum Chordata; class Actinopteri; family Pomacentridae; genus Amphiprion; species Amphiprion ocellaris. Next base: position 29,059,909 of record NC_072767.1, on the reverse strand, counting down.
TATTGTCCTCTGTTGTCAGTACCAATGTTGATCACATCACATGAGTGGTTGCACAAAACACTGCGCGGAAGCAAGGAACCAGCAAGCAGATTAAGCTGGGTGAATGTGCGAAAATATTTTTTCCTCCTTGACCTTCTGTCCTGACTAAAGCAGCATTTTTTGAACCTAGTAACAGATAATTTTCAAAGTGGGATCTGGAGTGACTAGAATATTTTTTAAGAAGGCAACTCAGTATTGCAGCATGCACTGGGAAACCTGCTGAAAAGTGCAGAAATGCACTAATATTGGTGACAAAACTGAGCAACATGGCATTTATTTTCTTCAAAAAAAACAAGAAAATGAGGAAGAAGACAGAAAAAAATAAGACAACAAAGATAGACACCTTGATGTGTTCTGTGCTCTCTACTGTCTACTTTGATTCTTGTTTGAAACTGCAACAATATACAAACAGTTGGTAGTTACCAGTTACCTGGATGGGTGTATTTGCAGAAATGAGCTTGCAGTAGGTGCACTGACATGTCATTTTACAATCTAGTATCAGTGCAGACGTGGCCTCAGTCTGGCTCAGCAAAAAGACTGGAAACAAAAAAACAACCTGCCGAGCTTTGCTAAAGGTAACATAGTCCACACACCACCTCCTTTACAGCCCAGAAAAACAATAATACTAGTCGGTTGCTTAAGGAGACCAGACTTAAAATGGATGAGAAAGTTGTTGCACACAAGAAAGGGTCTATTTAATCAAAATCATGATACTTTCTTCAACCTAAATGAGCAGTTTCAGTGCCTAAATCTAACAAAACAAGGGCTAAAACCAATGGGAAAAGTAAGAACTAATAATTTAACAATGTTAAAAACAATGGCTCTGTATGCCTTCTCCAAATGTGGATTTTGTTGTTCTTTAAACTAACTTCTTTGCAAGTACTCCTATATGTCATTTTGCAAGTCAATGCCAGTAGCCCTGTTCTGTTGATTAGGTATGAGGATGCATTGGACTTAATTTTTTAAACCAGATGAAAACAAAAGTGTAAAAACAACAATTCACTATTTATCGAGTTAAGTCCCTTAAATGTGGAACAATTCCTTCAAATTTCAAAAAAACAAACCAGGCATCCTCAAACTGACAGATTCAAATATCAGCTCTCCATCTGGTCCTCACATAGATAAAAACATTTCAACAGAGTCTAAAAAAAACACCTTTTAATGAACATAAATCTGTTTAATTATGTACCGCAGTACAGGGATACAGCAAAACCAGGCTACGTGATGAAACACATTCATCTTTGTGGGGATTTAGTTGGAACCCCGATGGTGTGAGCCTGATTTATCAGGAGCCACTGTCTCTTCATTTAACTGCAGCAGAGCTTCAGTCATTTTTTCCCTTTGGTTTCCGTCCTTGTTTTGATCTAGCTTTTAATACTATCATAGTCGGCTACTGGCGAGAGCCTGTTTCACCTGCTCGCTTATCACATTCATTTTTCTCCGTGTTAGAATCACGCCTGGCCAGTCGGAGAGGTTGTGTAACACACAGAGAGACAGAGCTGTGGGACTGCTAGCAGTGAACTGATGTTCCAGTTCTATTTAAAGCTCCTGCCGCAGTGAGAGACAGATAGCCTCCATTCATTAGTGCTAACCTGAAATATTCAACAGGAGGCAGGCAGTGAGCCAGAAGGAGGTCAGCGGGGAGAGAAGACAGGTAAGTGTTCGAAAGCTTTCCTGCTGCAGCGTCATTAGCTGCTTCCATCCAGCTGTCAGACCATGTTGTAAAGCCTCCAATCACAGGAACTGCTGCAGAAGCTCACGTGAAGTCTAGGAGGGCTTTTAGTTATTGATGACCTCAGCTGACCCCTAATGGTGGGAGCTCTACCAACGTACAGTATTAGAGTTTAACAACCGCGATCAAATTAATGACAGCAGCGGAATTGATTCAACCGAATCTCTTCATTAACCCTTTGAACCCCAAAACCTGCCAAAAAAAAATTGGCAACATTATACCTATTTACGAGAGCAAAAAACTGTAAAAACAATAAGATTTTCAAATTTATTTATATTTTTCAAATTTCAAATCAGGCGCAGGCCTGCACAGTGGCTCGGTGGTTAGCACTGTCGCATTGCGTTCTCATCCAAGCCTGGGCCTGGGATCTTTCTGCATGGAGTTTGCAGGTTCTCCCTGTGCATGCATAGGTTTTCTCCAGGTACTCTGGCTTCCTCCCACAGTCCAATAACATGCTCAGGTTGATTGATAATTCTAAATTGTCCATATGTGTGAATGTGAGTGTGATTGTTTCTCTCTGTGTAGCCCTGTGACAGACTGGTTACCTGTCCAGGGTTTCCCCAGACTTCACCCCAAGTCAGCTGGGATAGACTCCAGCCCCCACAACCCTAATGAGGAAAGTGGTGTACAGATAACAGGTGGATGGATGTATCTCGCGGTAAGGCAAAATAGTCAAAAATAAGCCTAATATTTGCAATATTTCATCAAAATCACTTTATGCTACATGCCTCATTTAAAAATTCACCAAAAATATACTGTTTGCTCGAGATCCTGATAAACATGTATAAATTCTGCGTTCCTCAGCACAACTAAGTTGCCATGACTGACCAACAGTCACATGACAAAGATCCGTTTTAGGTTCACTGCAGGCTGTGTTTCCAGGTTTAGCAAGTCATTGGAGGATGCACTCAGCGTGGTGAAATATCTGTCTGGAGTTCATGTGCAGAGTAGTGTGAACAGCACAGAATTTGTAGAGGCTGTATAAATGTAAATATGCTTGTCAAACAGCCTGTCTAAAGCATCTGGAAATCCCATTTTTTTAAATCATGCATTAGCTACACTTGTGGCCACCTTGATTCTGGTTTATTTTCAATTATTGTAAAATAGTCAAGCAAATTCAACTTTCATTGTTTTTCTTTTTAATGATTTCTGGCATTGTAACTGTATTATACTGCACAGAAGACAGTTTTGAGTTCTCTCCATTTCTAGCCATGATTGTGCTGTTTCATTAGAGGTGCAGGACTTTATATTGCAGTGAACAAAGAGCCCACAGTGAGTAAAATGCGAAGTAAAAAACACTCAAGAACGGTTTGGCAAAAGGCAAGACAATCTGCTTGGTCTAAGTTTCTTGGAACAGAGAAGCCTCAATGCTGTCCTCAATAATAATAATAGTGATTATTATTTTGGCTATAATCGTGCAGACCACGTCAGTTGTATGGAAATCAAAGAAAACACAAGAAATACAAGAAAGCTACAGAAAGGATGATTTTGACTAAAAACAGAGATTGTGTCATCAGTGTCTTGCAATTATTTCCACTACAAGAAGCAACACAAGTAATTAGCATGACCATTTAAATCAGAAGCACAAAGCTCTGTACGATGACTGCAAAGCCACATCTGAATGTCGCCCAAAGGTAACAAAAACAAAACTATTTCAGATACCTTTATCAGTGCTGCACTATATGAGAAAGGTTGTAAACTCAAAAAGGCTTTGCAGTAACTGGTCATTATTCAGATTTGCACTCTCTGAGTGCTTTTCTTGTTGTATACTGCAATATATGCAACATGCAGCCCAAATAGTAAGTCATAATTACTAGATAAGGTTTTAATTTTTCTTTCTTTTGTGAATTCAATACACTTATGTAACAGAGAATCCGACACTACTATGATACAACATAGGAGAAAAGAAGCACCTGAAACATCCAACCTCTCCATGTCATCACAGAAGCTCTGGACCCAGAGATGGTTCAGTGGCTAAGTGCTGGTCTGGGATCCTCAGCAGAGTCTTTCCTTTCCTGTTTTGCCTTCACTCTGTCTGCCTTGGTCTGTGTCAGTGCAGAGAAAATACTCAGGGGAGCAGAATGACCTCTTTTTCTTGTAAAGATAAAAACAGAAGCACTCCGTAAGCAACACGCATTGAAATCCGCCCTGACATGCACAATGCACGACACAGCAGCGTGGGCTCTTCAAGGCCACTGCAAATTCTGCTTTTTCTATTGAAGCTCATAATTGTCATTTTATGGGAAATTCCATTTAATGATGTGCACGTGTAAAAGTATATTTACGCTGCAGGCAGTGAAACAGTTTGTACAATGAGTGTTTTTTTTTTCTTTTCTTTAAAGTAGTTCAAACGCCAAACTGCTTCACAGCTTAAATGGACATAACACTTGCAGTCCAAGTGCGACTATTTTGTTAACCTTGTGCATTAGAAAGAGAACATGAGTCATCACAGGGACAGAACTTCATGTCCCACACTCAGTGCTTTTCTGTTTCAATTCCATACTCTGTCATTGCACACTTATCACAGGTAGCTGGTGATAAAAGTATGCTGTTGGGGAAAAAAGTACACTTTGCCATTGTTGACTTGAATCAAAACACTCCAGCTGGATGGTGAGTATTTTGTTTGCTGGTGTCGTGATGACAGTAAAAGGTTTGGGTGCACAGATGAGTCACAAAGTACGTTTGTTTTGCTGCTAAGCTTTAACTGTGAATGCGCAGCGATAAAAAACACTAAAGAGTCATTTCAACCCTGCGATGACTGTAGGAAATGCTACTGAGAAAAATAAAAGTACTTCTGTTTTCAGTTTTACTTTACTTTTATTTTTGGTGATTTCATTTTTTTTTTCTTTTTTTTGTTTGATAAATTAAATAATCGTATTATGCCCTGCTTTAAGCAGGTAGAAGTAAAATCTTTAACTGAATTGCTGTTGAAAGAAATATTGTAAAACAGCAAGATATCCGCATGATTTACATAGCAGTGCATAATTGGCTATGGACTATTTCACTAAATTATTACCTTGTGAAAAAAGTGTAGCCTACATTGGTAATTTGTGCTCAATGTAGCACAAATTACCAATAGATGTTCTATGTTTAAATTACGATCACCACGATTAATCTCCATAAAGTGGAGTGCATGTTCTTTTCATAGTATACAGATAGATAGATAACACAATGAGTACAGCTGATGTTATTGAACTTGTTCTAAATATTCTGCACCTCTACTAAATTTGATGCAACAGAAATAAAGCACAACATCTGCTGTCAATTCAGTCACAGTAGTACCAAGAAGACGATTCACTGAATGTGACGGCAACCTTTGCAAAATGTCACTGGGCCGTGTTTAAACAAGAGATGCAGGTTAGAAAGGGTTAAAAGAAAAACTCAGCCCTCATGAGACAATAAACTCCCCCGTTGCTGTACAGAATCAAACCTCTTCCCTGCAGGTGTAGGTCTTCAAATGCCAAAGACTGAAAACCCTGAAAAGAGCCTCGATCCCACAGTGTATTTTCATTTTAAACTGTCATCTAACACACTTTGTGATATTTCCCCCTGCATTGCAGTGCTGTTGTGCACTCAGGTGATGTCCTTGGTGAATTAGTAGGAGGTTATTTGCATCTCCAGATGGCTCACTTATCAATAATTCATCATGTTTTGAATACTTTCTCTGACTCTTACTTCTTCACACTAGATTCTCACAGAAACATCCTCATCTGGAGTGCTTTGTCAAACAAATCTTTGAGACACAAACTTACCCTAGGACTGTTTCTTCAAATCTAACTTTTCAAACATTATAAACAACGCATCATTCTGTTATCACAGTGCGAATATGTGCTATTGTGCAAATGTAATTCAAAATTTCTCACCGTTTTGACTCACAGTTGATATTGAGGGGGTGAAGATACAAGTATGTTAGTTGTCAGTGGAATATTTTATGTCCTGATTGATCTTTTGCTTGGTTTTAGTAGTTTCAATCAAAGGGAAGTATGTTTTTATAGAGATGCAGCTCATTACTCAGCATTCAGTGTGTCCATAATCATGACTGCAGTCTTGAAGTTGGACTGACAGCAACATTAATGCAGACGTTACATTACAGCAGTTAGAATTTTTAATCACACTGAGGCTTTTCAATCATATTTTTGAGTGGATTCTACACTCAAAAATATTTCTACAGTAAAATCTGAATCAATATAGCCGCATGGTATAATTCATATCAACTACATTCACTGGCTGATGCACAATTTTCAATTAGCAGATCAATATTGCCCCCACACACCAGTAGTCCCAGATATCTGTATAGATCTCTTTTTTTTTTTTTGTCGCCACTGAGTGTTTCAGCCAAGTAGAAACAACTCTTCGTTTGAGCTGAAGGAGCACGCAGCCTCTGGTCTCCTAGGCAACAAGCCAGGTTTCCCGCGGTAACAAATCGCCGAAGCCCATTGGTGGGAGGATGAGGAGCTCCCTGCAGCATTCCCATGGCAACCAGCTCTGTGGTTTTCTGAGAAATGATGGCATGTTTTTTTTATAACTCTGAAACATCAGGCTCACCCCCATACTGACTCCTCACACACACATTAAACACACACTTGGAAACAAAAGCAGCTCGACTCTTTCTCAGCTGACAAAAGCAATAAAACTGTTTGCTCTCTCTCTCTCTCTCTCTCTCTCTCTCTCTCTGTTATTCTTTTTTTTGTCAAAGTGGCTTTACTAATTTGCATGGTTTCAATTAGTCCCATACTACTGACTCTCAGTTTCATACCTGACTGAGGAAAAGGACAAACTACTGCATAATAAATGATTTCTCTGGCTTTTTATTATTAGTGACTGCAGGAGCAATAAGATACAACAAAAGCCACGAGATCTGTTGAAATATTATACGTTTTTGATTATAACTCATCAATAAAATCCAGCCAGAAAGTAGGTTTACCGTGGCAGCATGATGTGATGCCAATCTAATGTACAGCAGTCCAAACAGAAAAGGCAGGAACAGGTCTGAATTTGCTGATAGACAAAGGAGAATCAACTAAAAACATGTCTGAAATGTCCCCTATTGAGGAGGAAAACCTCAGCAATTTAGCATTGTGTGTGTTTCTGTTAGTCAGACAAGATATTAGGGAAGCATTTCTAGTGGGCTACTAATTCTAGAAGTGTCACCTACTGGAAATATGGAGATTCCACCAATGTAGAGAATTAAACCACTCCTGGTAACTCCTCATGGTTACAAATGGAAGGCTCTGCTGTTTACTTCTTTCTGTCCTGTTGCTCTCCAGTTCCACAATATCAGATCAGCCAATTCAACGTTTGTTTTATTTTAAGAAATTTTATCCGAATATTGAATCAGATGAAGGTGGCCTACAGAATTTCTAGAGTTTCCATACAAGCTCTGTAATTTCAAAACCAGTCATTTAAGCCTGGATAGTTAGATACGGTGTTTTCAGTCTGGAGGAAGAAAGGTATCAATCAGGGCTTTAGCAGATGTGTATATTAAGTCTCTGAAACCCAAAACCTACCAGCAGAAATAAAAAATTAATTTTTTTCAATCATCAACATTTTTTTTTTTGTTGTTATTTCATTTATTTAATTAGAGCAAGAAACAATGAAAATGGGAAGAATCATCATTTTTCACTTTCCAACATTCCTGGAAACACTTAAGGTTGGGATGAAAAAATTGACCAAATCTAAGCAGAATTGTGATATTTCATAAAACTTTATTCTATATATCAAATTTTAAAATGTGCCAGAAAAATAAACTACGGTAAGAAGATTCTGCAAAAAAACCTAAAAATTTTGCACTTCTCAGCATTCGGTTGAACTGCAGGCTGTGGTTTACACAAAGCAAAGAAGAGACGAGCATGGAAACATATAAAAATGCAGCTAGTAAATTATCTATAGTCTGTGCAGTCACATTTTTTTCCAGGATTGATGGCAAAAAAAAATTGGAACATGCCAATTTCAGATATTTTTCCAAGTTAAATCAATCATTTCTCAAGATTTATCAATATAACTGTTTCATATTGCACAGAAGACATTTTTGAGTGTGACAGGTAAAAGAAATGCCAGGAAGCTGCTTGGACTTCAGAAGGTTAAGGGCCAAGTTGGAACATTTAAACTATAAAAAATTTACGCTTTTTTATATTTTAAATTCAGACCCGATGTTAAGGCAATGTTAATCCACCCTGACTATCCGTCCTTTGCTTACACGTTGCTCGCTCCTTAATTCCCCACCATTTGTAAAAATAAATAAATAAATAAAAATATATGCATTGCAATACCACTCCTGTCTCCTCAGCCTTCAAGCAAAAATCCTGGGTACCTGGTTTGAATTCAGAGACGTCTGCAGAGTTCTGCAAAAACACACTGTCTTGTGTTCATTGCTGTTCTATACAAGAACAAGGTGATGATTGGCTGTATTCCTCAAAAACAAAATTGAACTGAAACTCTCCATCAGTGTCCTCTCAGTGTGATAAGTGTCACTCTGTTGCTAGGGATGCTAGCTCTTCTTCTATTTTTTTTATTTTTTTGGCCCAACACTGTTGGACGGCAATTTTGGAATGGCTCTCAAAAACCTATTTCACCTATTTCACAGACATTAAACCCAGACACAACTTGGTGATCTTTGGATGTTCTGCAGAGACTTCTGAGTTTCAATTGAAAGTGTACATTGCTCTGCACCTAAGAATGGCAGTCATTAAGAAACTGATTCTGACCTGGAAATCCACTACTAAACCAAGCTTTGCACACTGACTTAACAAGAGGTTGTCGGTTAAACAAATGGACAAACTACATTTGAGAGAACATGGGGCCCTCACGTCACTCCCCATACCAAAGATCTAGTAACACAAATGGGTATGAAACTTAGTTCAAATCATTTATTAGTGTTGCTCATCTTCACTCTCAAGATGTTACTACTGTGTTAACATTGTAAAAGACTTCGCATTTTTGCTTTCTTTTTCATTTTAAATTCCCTGGCATGAGCAGCTCTCTATAATGGTTTGCTAAAATTGGAAACTATTTAAAACATTTCTCAAAAATACATGAAATTGGTACTGGTAGTACTTGTTTTAAGCCTCAAACCCGCTTCAGCATCTGCAGCTCCACAGGGATGGTGTGCAGATGCTCAAAAAGGTGTTGGCCAATATATTTACATGCAACTTTTTATGTGTGCACAAATTGGCTGCGTCCCATTGACAAGAACAGATGTAGGAAGCAAAGGCTGCAGAGGAGGTCATGATCCTCTCGTGCTTTTTTTTCAATTCTAGGAGAGGATTTTCTTCAGACAACTGTATAAACGAGGTCCCATCTGCAAAGCGCTCATCAAACTGCTGGGCCCCTGCAGGTGTTGGGTCTTGGCACGCTAATGTTGCCATACGCTGTTCTTCACTCACCCACAGAAAAGCACAGAAACAGGATGTGGAGCTGAGAATTGGAGACTCAGTAACCCTCCAAAGCCTTTTGTGCATCCAAACAATGAAGACAAAAATCATGTTTCAGCTTTTAGTCAGCTACACTTGCTTTCAGCTGTGAGAACTGTGTGGCCAGTATCCGGAGAGCACACTTATGTGGAACTGACAAGCAAACCATCGTCCATGCATTAATTAGTCAGGTATGTGCAGGTTAGAAATAGTGCTGCTGCCATTAGAAAATGCATCGGCATTTCTTTGTCTTTTTTTTAATGAAAGGCTTGACTTGACTGTAACAAATATTTTTTCCTGTCATGATTTTTGTTGTTTTTGGCTCCTGTCCTTTATGACTATATTACAGTTTAACCCTTTGATGCACAACGTGGGTAAAGAGATACACATTTTCCATTGAATAGGAGTCATTTTTGTTGTGCATCAAAGGGTTAAGAAAACGGAGGCTATAGTGAGGTCCAATTTGGTTCAGTGGGAAAGTTGCCGAAGACCTAAAGCTTCCAAAAAAATTGAAGTACTATAAATTATTGCAAAACACAAAGGCAGTTGGTATTAGGGATGTAAACGGTTAATTGGTAATTGATTAATGGCTATTAATACTATTTATTTATACAGTTTACTGTCAGAAAATGTATGATAGATTCACAGTAGTGCCTGTTCACAGCATTAGGTGGAACCTCTCACTGTTGAATGAGATGGAGTTACAGGTGTGTTCACTGACCACCCGTAAGGGTTGAGCGCATTTCCCTGCTGTCTAATTGGTAACTGTGGTAGGTTAGCTAGCTACTTAGCCACATGTTAATGCTAAGCTAGGGTTTTCAAATGCTATCACAAGTCGAGAGTAACTGTAGCTGCCAACACTGCTAACAGCCGCCTAACGCATTGTCGGATAGCTTTCCAGTAGCTACTCCCATGCCAGTTGAAAGAACTAGAAAAATATGGCAAACCTGCATCCCAAACAAGTTTGTGGATATAAAAGTATAAAGTGTGATTTCTGCTGTTGAATTTCACACGTTTGTCTGTCCCTGCTGGTAATAGCTGCACTATACTAACAGACATAACAGATACCACTGATTTACCAGCAGCATCGCTGTGTATCTCTAAGAATGTATATCGCTAGCTGTGTTTCATATCTTTATGTGCATTTTTGAAGTAGTGCATTACACAAAGTTCAAAGGAAATTGATTTTTTTTTAAAATAGAGTGTTCAATTTCCAAACAAACAAGAAAAAGATTTAGAAGCTCACTTGAGATGGTTTTGACTTCTTTGAAAAAAGAGTCCAGGCATTTCGCTGGGCATGGAAATATCTAATCCGAACAAGTTCTGATGTTGCAAACTGCTGTTTCCTTTGTTGCCTATGTCTCTAGACAGCATGAAACTTGACGGATACCAGTTGACATGAAAGAACAATTACAACTTGTCCAACTGAAAACAGTTCCTGAAGACCTCTTTTCATTTCGCTGTCAAAGGTGGACAAGGGACCTGGTTTTGTTTGTTTCTTCTTCAGATATTTTAGTAGCTGGAAAACAGCTGGTTTCATTTTCGATTTTTCTACTCTTTTTATTACAGCTATGTGCCACATACTCTATAGCGCCACCTTCTGACAACTTCTTCTGACACACTGTAGCCTGTTTTTTTCACTCCAAAACAGCTAACGGAAATAAGCCTAATTATAATACAACATTTTTGCAACATTTAAAATGTTCGCTTCAGATTTGCTTGACAGTTATATGGACACAGCTCGAGATGCATAATATAATATTCTGTGTGCCCTACAGTGTGCTACACTAAAAACGCACAGAAAAACACACACACACACACACACACACACACACACACACACACACTTGCACACAAACACTGGATAATCAGGCCCTCTTTGATCAGGCTGGTTTGACTCGGTGGTTGCTATGCCAACAGGCGAGAATAAAGCTTTGAGCTGCAGTTCTATGGCTTTCATTACTGATGCAACATTTACCATAACCCCATCACCTCCCTCACACATACACAAACACACACAAACACTCATGCGGAGAGCAGCTCCTTTTAGTTTTTCTCCACCAGTTTGGCAGATTTAGTATTTAGGTCACCTCTTTGTGGAAGCAGAGAGGGAGGAGGGAAGGAGCATCCCACTGTAATGGTTGCTGTTGATTGGTCAGAACACACACACTCACACACTCTCACACACACTGAGTACACTTGTGATCGATCCAGATTGTTTCTTCATCCCTCTGCGACTCTCTCCGTCTCTCCGGCCCTGTTGTCCGTTTGCTACATCAGGGATTCTGGGAGGCCAGCAGGTGTCTTGTCCTCTTCCGTCTTCCTCCCCCACCATTGACAATGACCTACATTTCTTCCTGATGTCTTGCCCTTTTGGTTCCTCCCTATCTTTTCTTCTTCCCCACCTCTGCAGGCATTAAAAGACACCCACTCGTGCTATCCGACACAGCAGGTTGGGGGTGGGGTGGAGTCACTAAGTCCATTTAGAGCTGTTAAGGGTGGAGTTTTAAAATAGAAAGCCCAGCTAAGCCCTGAGTGAACCCTGTTTCAAAACGCTGCATGTGTTTGTGTGTGCGAGTGAGCGAGAGGAGGGAAGGGTGTGGACACAGTGCCTCCTATGGACAAACACTGTCCCACTCCTGTTTACAGGGACGACTCCACACTGACCCCTGCTGAGCCTCGTGCAAGACTACAACCACGTTTGAGTGTAGAGTGCCTCTCTGCCGCCACCTGGTGGTAAAACTCTGAACTGCAGAGGAGTTCTCATCTAAATACACCGTTTGATCCTGCTGAAGTGTGTGAACATGTTTCCCATTAACCCTCTGAGCCTGAGGCTATTTTCAGTGTAATTTCACTACCTTTTCTTTTAAGCTCTTATCTTGGTCATTAGGAGGGCTAGCCGTACATGTCGTATCTTGTTTTTTTCAGAACAGTCTGGGCTCTCTAGATCTGTTATCATTCGAAATTATTACACCAGCAGATTTTACTATATTGGCCTTTTATATCAAGGATAAAAGATAAGAAACTGCTATGTTAATATATCTCAACATAAAATGCTGGAGGTAGAGTTATCTCTTTTTTATAATTGTGTTGGGGTGATTATTTGGAATCTGGCAATGTCACAACCGTATTAACAACAACATTAATGAGATACTTTATAATTTGGAAAGTAGGGGAAAAACACATGCTTAGTGCTTAATGGAAATAGACTATATTATTATACACACTTCAATGAATATAATATAACAATGAATTATATTATTATATTCATTAAAGGTTACTTGCAGTGGTGACAAACCAGGAAAATGTTTTGTGCTGATTTATTCTGACATGCGACGGGCCGATGACATGGAACAATATGGACTTTGCGACTTTCTCAGACAGGAAGCAGGAGTGTGAAAGTGGTAAACTGTACAGATATTATTTTGCACAAGTTTCATCTGTCTTCACAATGTTACTACATCAGTAAAAGCTCAAAAAGCTCTGGTCCAGTTCAAATTTTGTGATATATCAGCATATCATTGCATTGATATGCTATTAGAGATATTCGCAAATCTATCCAATGACCAATTCCTGAGCAACACACAGTTGTGTGCGAGTTGAACAATAATTACATTTTATCTGAATTAAAAAATATGTTTTTTTTCTTGCTGTCACTTTCACTAGCACTGTTGGATTGTTGAAAAGGTCAAGTCAAGTGGTGTCACTTGACATGTGCTACATGCTGCAATAAAAACTTGGAAAGCAATTCAACTAAGAAAAAGTGATGTGAATTTGGAACAAAAGTGCATCGGTTGGGCTCTAATGGTTAAAGCAGGTTGTGTGCTTTGACTGGATATCTTACATGATGAACAAAAAGTGAAAACATCTGTAAACGCAATATAAAGTTACCACAAGGGTATCTCACATCAGTGAGGACCACCTCCTATTTTATTTTGTGAGAACAGCAGTTTGATTTCTTTTATGGCTCCAGAGGAGTGTGTTCAAATCTGTGAAAATTCTCTTAGAAGTCTTGGGCTCAGAGATGACAGAGGTATAACAGAAACTATTTTACGAGCCAAACAGAAACATAGAACACTAAAGTGCATCTGAAATTCCGCGCAAAATCCACACATTAAATTTAACTAAATTCAGTGGCACTATATAATATTATTAGATTACTAAATTATTTCTTAGCTGTGAACAGAAATATTGTAAAATTGGCATGACAGTTTTCTGAAAAGTAAAACATTTTAAATAGTGGAGATGCCACTGATTTCAAAGATACCAATTATGTTGGGATGAAGGTTTGTGAACTTGGTGTAAAATTGTCCACATGACACCACAAACATTTGTGTTTGAGTTGCTATAGCTTGGCTCCAAAGCTGCAACCAAAACAGGGCGATAACAACAGTGTGGTGACTAAAAAAGGTAATATTGTAACGCAAAACAGCCCAAAAGGTGCACTGCAGCCTACAAACTGAAACCCAAAACCATGCTGCTGGAGCTCCAGAGGGAAGCAGCTCCTGTCAGAGAGCCCTGGAATGGAAGTGAGGGAGACTATGTAGCTGTGGCCCAATCAGCTGATGACCTCAGCTCCAGAAAGACAAGACAGGAACACCTGTCCAGGTGGAGGGTCGTCACAGACAGTACATTTGTAAAAAGCACATAATCTTAGATATTAATCCAAAAAAGCAAAGTGTGCGTTTGAGTATTTCTTCTCTTTATTTCTCAACATACAGATAACAAGGGGTTGGAACAAACTGATTCTGCCTCACAGTAAAGACTGAAAAAGCTTGAAGCTGCTTCAGAGGGAAACAAAAGAAAAAAACTACACTTGATGGTTAACTAATGTGTCTTCACATATTATATTCTCCTTGTGGGATGAATGTGCACTTCCAGTTCTAAAAATGTCATCTGTTCAACAAATACTCTCAAAGTGCAGCAGCAGAGAAACTATTTATTTAGTTCTTTCCAGACTACACATTATGCAGATTTGATGAAGTGGGTTCACTTACATCAGCTGTAAAAATCCTGCTAAGCTGAAAAAATGCACTTCTGACAGTATTTTGTAAGAGACTTCATTAATTCTTTTGTTAAAAACTGGAGTTGGGATGTACATTTCTTTATGGTCATTTTACATCCATTCTTTGCTGTTCTGTATTTTGTATTTGTATATTTTGCATCCTTTGTGACCATTTTAAATTCCTTCGTAGCTGTTCTGCATCTCTTTTGACAAATTTTGCATACTTTTGTGGTAATTCTGTGACTCTGTAGTTATTTTGCACCATTTTATGGTCATTTTACTCCTGTTTTGGGTTATTTTACATCTATTTGTATAGATTTTGCATCCTTTGTTTTGTGTCGTGTTGCATATATTTCTGTTATTTTTCTCTTTATATTATTTTTGCATCTTTTTGTGGTCATTCTACATGTCTTTGTGGTAATTTTGAGTTTCGTCATTATCACTTTCTTTCTTGGTTTTATGTCTATTTTTTCATTTCTTTATAGTCATTTTGCATTTCTTTTTGGGTATATTGTGCCCTTTTGTAACCATTTTACATCTCTTTGGGTCCCTTTACAACCCTTTATTGTCATTTTGCATCTCTTTGTATGGAATTTTTTTATCTGTCCACCATGTCATTGTTATCCATGTCTTTATAGTAACTGTGCATCTCTTTATGGGTATTTTGTGTCTCTCTGAAGCTGTTTTGCATCTCTTTGTTTTAAATCCTTTTGTAGCTATTTTGTATCTCTGTGAATATTTTGCAATCCCTTCATGGTTTTTTTTGCATTTCGTTGTAGTTGTTTTGAAACCATTTGGGGGTTTCTTGTCATTATTTTGCTTTTCTATGTTGCTATTTTGTGTCTCTTTATCCATCCTTTGCATATGCTTTGGATCATTTTGCGTCTGTTTGTAGTCATTTGATTAATTTCACAACACATAAGAAGTAACTTCACAGAAAAGCTCTGGCTCAGCAATCAATTGGGCCCCTGGCTTCCACTGAGCCCTGCAAAGTTCTGGAAGTTAGTACAGTACACCCTGAAAGCCTCTGAAAGTGCAAACCCTCGCTGCTGGTTATCATGAAAGAATGAATAAAAACTACAACGAGCTGTTCTGTTATGAAGAAAAAATCTTGATTATGTGTGCAGTCGTCACCCTCTCCCACAATCAGGAAGGTGAGCAAAGCCTCCACTTCCTCCAATTCTCTCTCTGTGTTTGCTTATTGGATTCCACTTCATCCTGTGGACTGTACACTGTGTTAGTGTGATTGTAAAGCCAGTCCTTGCAGTCAGTCACATGCAGACATAAATACATTAACAGAATGCTACACCAGAGGAGCTACAGAGAGGCCGGCGTCCGTCGCACCTCAGGGTGAGAACAATGATCAGTTTCTCCATTCAGTCAACTCAGCTCTAATGCCTGTTTTCATCGCCTGGTTTTAACTCTGTTGCACTTTTGGGCAAATTCTTGTATGAGGCCAATAGACGAGGAGGAGGAGGAGGAGAAGGGCTATAACTAAAGGAGTCACATAAAGTAGCGCCTTGGGGAGTGATAAAATGTTTCTGATTATGTTAAAATTGCACTGGACATGTCACACGAACACATGAATGTGTGAAAAAGGAATCCACTGCTGCAGGACATAATTGCAAAGTGTTTGAATACTGTTTATTTCAATGTCAACATTCAGATCTAAGAGATTTAAGAATCCCTCACAGAAAAAACTACAAGTATTCATCATCATTTGGTAGATATTCTATATTTTGTATACTTTTGCTTTCACTCTCATTAATTTCCTACCAACTGCAACAAGTAGCTATTTTCACTGAAAAGAATAGAAAAATCCACTGTTCACTACTTTCTCAGTGCCAAAAAACAGACAACACTAGCAGCTGGTAATTATATTGAACATGTAGCAGCAGAAAGTTCAGATATTTCCACTGAAGGTTGGCGGAGACCAAAACAGAGATAGAAATGAGAATCTGCTGGAGACGATAGTATGTGGTGTGTTTGCTACTTGTTTCAGTAGACAGTGAATAGAAAATCAATTCATGCAGGTTTTGTCGTGTAGTTGCCATAAAAGTTGTCACATTAATCATACTGTCCGAGATGTTGACATTGTCAGACGGTATGAGAAGTTGTAGTTGCCTGAAGGTATGAGGTTTGCATTCCCAAGCATATTATTCATCTGTCAGACATTCTGTGCTGTCATTTGAGCTTTAAACTTTACTTTAATGAAACTTTATAATTACTTTGTCTGCTCCTGTTATTCTCTTTCCTTTCTTGGTCTCTCATCTCCTTTTAGACCAAACTCTGTCCCTCTCCCCACCAAATCCCTCAGACAATCATCATCACTCACTGGTTATTAGTGTGAGCAGTGAGGGGCAGTGTGTTCACTATGGCTGTGGCTCAGTCTGCAGTATGGGAGGCATGCTGGAGCTGCTGGAGCTGCTCCATTCCTGATAGAGTATCGCATGTTGGCTCAGCCCAGAGGACACTTCTTAACTATGCAATGGATTTGAAACACAAAAGAGGCACCTGCACTCTGGAAGCCTTTTGACTTCTGCTGCATTTGAAGGTAAGTTCATGCAGTTTGACAAAATGAGAAAGCTCTGACTAAGTCTTCTGATGGTATTTTGGTGTTTAAGAAAGTGTTTAATGACACTGCCTAAAGGCTTCAGATGAAACCTTATCATCAGAGTAGTTGCCTGTGAAGTCTGGTTGTCTTTGTGAATTAATGATATGAAGATGAAATCAATGATGTTCAGATGACCGTAAATTCCAACTTGAGAGAATAACTCTCATCGTCTAGACAAAAAAAATCAGTATGAAATATGTCAGAAGTAAATATAAACACAAGATAATACACGGTCTCCAAATGCTTTCTCCATATTTGGAGAATGAATGAACCTACCGGAGAGCTACTGTAAACTGTAGCTCAGCTGCTAATTTAATTACATGTATTAAAATGACTTCCCAGCAGTCTGGATTATTCCATTAATGTTACCTCGCTGTGAGGAGCCACCGAGTCTGGTCTGAACCATTAACACCAGCTGTCTCCACTGCTCTGCCATTAGCACTCCTTCTAACAATCACAACAAAATATGTGGCAGACGAGTCAACTTTAATCTGATCTACAGTAAATCATGCTGTCCTACCATCTTTACGTCTGTTTGTTTCACTACCTGTGCTCCCCTATTCTCCTATAAGCTCAGAAATCGGTCAGTATATGTGTATTTTCTTGCTTTATTTCAAATATGTCTATATAAATTCACATTTCTCTGGTATTTTATTTCCCCTGCTGCTCTAAAGATGCTGTGGGTCAGTGACAGGTGTCCAACCAGGACGTTCTCTTACTTATGTTATTGGTGTTTTGACATTTGAGCCACTAGGGGGCCCTGAAGCAAAATTGAACCATGGGCCCCTTTGACCCCTGGTTCCTGCTACTGTCGTTGCTCTGTGCAGCCTGTTAACTGACCTTCAGGTTCAGAGTGAACTGCAGAAAAAACATGGCAGCTTTGACATGCAGTGTTTTGTTTGGAGCCCAGTGACAAGCAGCTTTGATGTATGTCAGCTTGTTCGTATTAATCTCATCACACATGGCTTTATTTAGAAATGTGCATTAGAGTTGTTAGTAGCTGAAAAGCACATGAAAAACACATGCTACTTAAGTGCACCGTCCTCAGGTCAGTTCTAACTGAAGCTCTCTTCAGCCACCTTGTTGCATGCCTCACATATCCCATCTGCCTTCCAACTGTCATTAAATGCAAAAATTAATACATTTTAGAAATATGCATCATGTAAGCATACAGTATCTTTCAGCTACATTTAAAACAATGTCTCTCAATAAGACAATCAATCTAAAATCATGTGAAAATGCAGCTTATCTGCTACAGTCCTCCGTATTCAATTAAAAAAAATTCAAGTTAACAGAAAAATTGACCTGGTGACCTGGGAAGTAGGACCACCAGGGCTTTAAGTAACTCTGCAGCTGTTCATGAAAGTGGGAAATTCAAACTGGTGACCCTACAATTACAAACCTAACCTGTCTGAATGCAGATCATTTTCAAGATAGCAAGACATAGAGTAGATACAGATTTTCTTTTAAAAAAAAAAGAAAAAAAAAGAGAGAGACTCTTTATTATCATTGTAGGTCATACAATGAAAATTTGGTTGATAATACTCATCCCAGCAGCAGAAACCGTGAAATACACATTAACCCTATGAAGTCCAGACAGCTTCTGGGCGTTTATAACATTTTTACTCACTGCTGGGTCACCCACTGTTGGGTTTTTACCACAAAATGAATTCCTACAGTTCTATGCAAACAGCCCAGCCATGGCTAGAAGAAGAGAGAACTCGTAAAATGATTGTGTGCAGTATGATGCACTTATCAGACAAAAACAAATCCTGAAATCAGTACGTACAATACAGCTTTCAGAGTTTCCACAGTACACAGTTACTAATACTGGGGAAAAAAAAGAGTGGCTCTATATACTATATATTTTGATATTTAGATGTTTTACAGTCTCTACAGACTCGGCATTTTAAGACTACTCTGCACATTAACTCTAGAAATACATTTCACCATGCTGACTGTATCTTCCAACAATTTGCTGATATTTTGCTGCTCTGTTTACCCTTTTTGAACCATGCTGCATTCATTTCATTGATCAAGCATGC